>NC_053028.1:601526448-601628746 GCF_003073215.2 Triticum urartu
CAAGTAAAGGCATGAGATAACCAAGAGTGGAGATGGTGGAGACGAGGATGTGTTGCTGAAGTTCCTTCCCTTTGAGAGGAAGTACGTCTCCGTTGGAGCGGTGTGGAGGCACAATGCTCCCCAAGAAGCCACTAGGGCCACCGTATTCTCCTCACGCCCTCACACAATGCGAGATGCCGTGATTCCACTATTGGTGCCCTTGGAGGTGGCGCCTGAACCTTTACAAAGTAGGTTGGGGCAATCTCCACAACTCAATTGGAGGCTCCCAACGACACCACGAAGCTTCACCACAATGGACTATGGCTTCGCGGTGACCTCAACCGTCTAGGATGCTCAAACACCTAAGAGTAACAAGATCCGCAAGGGATTAGTGGGAGGAATCAAATATCTCTTGGTGGAAGTGTAGATCGAGGCCTTCTCAACCACTCCCGAGCAAATCAACAAGTTTGGTCGGCTAGGGAGTGAGATCGGGCGAAAATGGAGCTTAGAGCAATAATGGAGCTTGGGGGTGGAAGAGGTGAGTCAACGGGGAAGAAGGGGACCCCTTAAATAGTGTGGGAAAAAGATCCAACCGTTACCCACCAACCAGCCCGCGTCCAGCGGTACTACCGCGCCTGCCAACGGTACTACCGCAAGGCCACGCGATACTACTGCTTGCAACCAAGCGGTACTACCGCACGGCTGTGCAGTACCACCGTACCGTCCCACGGTACTGCCGCAACCCCAGGGACAGAAAAGAAAAATAGACGCACAGGAACTGGGGGCAGTACTTTCGCAAGCGCGGTACTACCGCGCCCCCCATGCGGTACTACCGCGAGGCAAAAACACCCAGCCGGTGGGAAGGAAATTTCCGTGCCTAATTCCGCAAAGAAACAGAAGTAGAAAAAACCCGACACAGTAGTACCGCCGAGGGGCGGTACTACTGCCTGACTGCATAGCGTGGTACTACCGCGCGGCGAAAACGGTACTACCGCGGTAGGTGCGGATGTACAAAAATTACATCCGCCCCTACACTACTAGGAAAAGGGCTACTAATGGCGCACCAGTTTTGCCTACTAATGGTGCACTACTGGTGCGCCATTAGTATCACGCCACTAGTATTTCTTACTAATGGCGCACCGCCGGTGCGCCATTAGTATCTGGTATACTAATGGCGTACCGCGCAGTGCGCCATTAGTATAGAACACCATGCGCCATTAGTATCTGGCATACTAATGGCGCACTGTTGGGTGATGCGCCATTAGTATGAATATTAGGTTTTTTTTACTTTTCAGAATTTTGCACAGGTTACAAAATATATTATTGGACAGAATATAGACAGCACCCCACAGCAAGAGCAGATTCATCGAATACAATAGAAGATTAGTCTCGGAATACAATTCATCATATTAGTCTCCGAATTCAAAAGACCGAACAAAGATAGAACATTACAAGTCTCGAGACCGCGAGTAGCGAGTTTGTCGGAAGTAATACTAATCCTAACAAGTCCTACTAATCATCATCATACAACTTCTACTCGTTATTAATAACAAGTCATACGATCATCATCTTGATAGTCATCGAACCAACCCTACTTAATTGTTCTTAGAACATGATCATCAGTATTAGGCAGGACCTAAATACCCTATTTAAGGTAAAATAGCATAAAACAATATAGACCATGACTCTCCATTATGGAGAATGGAGAACATCATGTCTCCAATTCTTGCGCTTCGCTTCCTTTTGCTTCCAAGAACCTCCTTACGACTGTCCATACATTTTTTCCATCCTTTGATTTTCATGTCTCCACTTCTTTTAGAAATCTCATATGGACAGTTGAGGTTCATAGGATGACATGGTTGTATGTTCAAAACATTAAGACTACCTTTCTTATACATCAAATGAGGCACACAATTCTCTGGGATTATCTATTGAAAAACATAGTAATAACTTCATAGTTAGCAATGATGTACTAGTTTTAGAAGTATGCAAAAGATGCACGGATGTCGTGATAGTAAAAATCTTACCAGGGTATCTCCATGGTAGTTACCGTAGTTGAACACATGCACTAGTGGCATGTATTTACCATAATGTTGAGGAGTTTGATTGTGGATATTGTAATTCTCAATGTCACTACAAAATCTGACCAGATGATTTTTCTCCTTGTAAGTTGTTAATTCGGAGCCATCGGTGTAGTGGGTTTTGTCTACCATCTCCCGCACATTCTTTGAACAACAAAAATAAGCTGTCAATGGAAATAAGCTGTCAACTATTTTGAAATAAACAATATATAGCTAATAACTATGTTTGAGAAACTCACATAGCGGTAGAACTGGAGGCGTATCAACAAGGACCCAAATGTCCATATTGTCTTGGTGGATGTCAGGATTACCAAGATCCATGGTGATAAGCATACCCTCATCAAAACCATACATCTTGCAAAATGCTTCCCAATTTTTGCAACCAAAATGGGTTACGCTCTATGAATTATATAGATTTACTTCAAAGTCCACATCATGATGAGTCCTTAGGTGAATTTTCTTTGTTTCAGAAATTTCATGGTCTTCAAAATCCATCCTCTCCAAGACATAGCGTCTTGCATGGCATGGGATAAGCTATACTCGAATTGTAAAAGATGAAAATTACACGTTGAAATAGTTGAAGTCATGCTTAATTATGACAATAACACTTGTCGTCGTTGTCTACCATTTCAACTTCGAATGTCTCCTCGAGCTCAATGCTGAAGCGCCGATCATCGTCCAGGTGAGGCATGTCGCACAGACCTCGATAGTCGTGGCACCAGTAGCACTCCTCCGGGAGACTTTCGTTGTCCGATGATGATGACGACGTATCCTACGTTCATAATTCAAAACTACATCATTTAGGGTTTGTCGACACCGAGGCATCCTAAAAGCTAAGCTTTTATCATTTAGGGTTTGTCGACGCTGAGGCACCCTAAAAGCCTAAGCTTTCATCATTTAGGTTCTTATCGACACCGAGGCACCCTAAAAGCCAAGGTTTTATCATTTAGGGTTTGTTGACGTCGAGGCACCCTAAAAGCCTAAGCTTTCATCATTTAGGTTTTGTCGACGCCGAGGCACCCTAAAAGCCTAAGAGTACATCATTTAGGTTCTCATCGACACCGATGCACCCTATAGAAGCCAAGTTAAGTTTTCATCATTTAGGTTTTATTGATGCCGAGGCACCCTAGGTTGGGCCTAATCACTTGGCACTAATCACTTGGCTCTATTGCCACCTATGTTGGGTTTATCATCTAGGGTTTATTGATGCTAAGGAGAATTCTAAGTTGGGCCTAATCACTTGGCTCTATTGCCACCTATGGTTTAATGCAGCAAGAATGGCGGGGCAGTTGATCCTACTTAACTAAGTACTAAGATACCCCGGCCCATGCATTAGTCGCAAGTACCCCATATGTCCTATTTTTAGCAAAGTCATGCTAAAATTCACGGAAAATTTCGGCATGACCTTTGCTGAAAATAGGACATATGGAGTACCCGAATTTTCCGGAACAGAAGTTAATCGACATTCCGGCAAACTCAAGGGCCTCTCGGGGTACCTGCAAATTCATCACGACACAATGGTCGGAGACAAAACCCAGCAAACTAGCAAGATGATCATCATCTTTGCAAGTCATTACTTGTCAAATACAGAAGAAGGAACAATTTATTTGTGACATAGTTGGCCCATACAGAAGAAGCAACACCCTGCACTAGCCTAAAAACAAGTGTAGTTTCACCCATATAAGAACAACTTTATAAAATCAGATAGCTAAGTGGAGTAGTATCTTGTCTAGTAGTAGTATTAGTTGTATATGGAGTAGCAAGTTTTGCCTCAGAGACCGCAAAAGCTATGTTTTTTCTCAATTCAGATAGCTAAGTAGAAAACCACGTCAAGTTTTGTTTTAATACTCTATTTCTCAATGCATGGAATTGGTTTCATAGCTTTGTGTTACTGTACAGACCTATTTAACCCTAGGCACTTTGCATATACAAGCTATATAGTCTGAAATCAAATGCATACAACTGAGACAAGCATCGACCATAGCACTCCACAGCCATGAACTTGTAAAGAGGGGGAGAGAGGCGAGACAAGTGGTCACCTTGGTGACAGGGGAACCAAATCCAAACAAGTCGAACCCACAACAGCAGCTTCTCTGTATCCAAGTTGAACCAAGTCCTTCCATCACACAACACAACAGCACAACACAGCTATAGATGAGAACACGTCAGAGATTGGAGGAGATGAAGAAGAAAATCAGAAAGAGACAACCGGAAAAGGGATTCGTACCATGTTCTCCTGCTGGACGGCGGGGAGGTCGTGGGCCTCCTCTCCTGCTGGACGTGGGGCCTCCTCTCCTGGTGGACGTGGGGCGGCTCCGAGGTTTCTAGGGTTTCGAGGGGGAGGCGGGGCTCGAGGGGGAGGCGGCGCTCGAGGGGGAGGAAGGGGAGAGGGAGGCGGCGGGGGCGCGTGGGCGGCTGCGGCGTAGTGGGTCGGGGCAGCGGCGGCGCGATGGAGGGAGGGACGAGGGAGGGAGCGGCGCGGTGGAGGGAGAGGGACGAATCGAAGTAGTCTGGCGAGAGTGAGGGGGAAGGAGCGGCGCGGTGGTGTATGGATGGGGGAAGATTACTAATGGCGCACCCCCAGGCGGTGCGCCATTAGAATTTTTTTTTCATAGCAATGGCGCACCAGCGCAAGAGTGCGCCATAAGTATTCTTTTTTTAGATAGCAATGGCGCACCAGCCACCCGTGCACCATAAGTAAGAATTTTTTTATTTTTAAAAAAATGAATATGAATATGAATATGAAACAGTAATATTTTTTATAAAAACAGTAATAATTGTTGTTTAACAACAATTGTAGTCTACACTTTATTATTATTATTTTTTAAAAAATGAATATGAATACGAAATAGTAATATTTTTTTATAAAAACAGTAATAATTTTTTTTAAATATCATCAAATTTGTTATTTGAAAATATCATCGGTGGCGGTGGTGGAGCGGGGGATGCTCATCGGCGGCGGTGGAACTACATATGTACGTGGCAACCGAGAAGCACCGCATATACCCTCTCCCAACTTTGAGGGTCAACCTAGAACATGATCCCTTGGATCTGTTGATGGAGGCCTTCGAGATGAGCGGGCGGTTATGCCTCGCCGTAAAAGTGCCCGGCTTCCCTCTGACTCTTCAGTTGTGGGTTATGTCTCTACCACCGCAGGACGAGTGGGCCGACAGTGACGACAAAAAGTTGTGCTGGGATTTGCACTACAGCTTCACCGCATACTACACCAACAATAATGTATCGACTAGCGTTTGGTTTGACAATGGCGAGAAGACGTTGTGCGTCAGGCAAGGGGATGTCTTGTTCAAGCATGGCACGAGAGGACGCTCGCCGGAGCCGTCTCGATATTCTTATTGTCCAGAATGCGACCAGCGACTCGAGCTACCGCCAACACCGTCGAACTACATATGGAACATTTTGGGGGGCTATTGCCCCAGCTTGCAAAGTAAATATATATATATATATATATACTAATGGCGCACTGTGGCAGAGGCGCACTTTGCAACGGTGCGCCATTAGTAGTTTTGCAAAAAACAGAATAAAAAATACAGTAGTGGCGCACTCCATGGCTGGTGCGCTATTACTAGTTAGAACTACTAATGGCGCACTTTTCCCAGATGCGCCATTAGTATGTTTGAAAAATGAAAAAAAAATTGTTACTTGTGGCGCACCTTGTGCCCGATGCGCCATTAGTGTCTTCCACACTAATGGCGCATCGCCACATGGTGCGCCATTAGTATATAGTAGTGGCGCACCACTTCTCTAGTGCGCCATTAGTGTCAATTTCATTTATAGCCCTTTTCCTAGTAGTGCTACTACCGCGAAGGGGCGGCACTAGCCTGGTGGCAGTGGTAGTGCGGCTCCAGGGGAGCGGTACTACCGCGCCACTGCGCGGTACTACCGCGGATGCCTACGGTACTACCGCTTTCCTGGGAGCAGTACTACCGCGACCAACCACAGCAGCCAGACAAGGGAGGCAGGAAACCGGAGGAAGCTCCAAGGAAAAAAGGAGGGGACAAGAAGGAGACGTGTACGTGATGATTCCACCCAAACCTTTCCAACGCGGACCCCCTCTTAATAGTACGGCTTTCCTACGACTCAAATCCACCAAAAATAAATGTAGAAAAGACACCGTCTCCATCAGTCTTCGAGGGGCACCCAACCGTCTTGTGCCTAGCAATGATGTGTCTGGAATACTCAAGGCACACGATTAGTCCGCAAATGCGTTGTCATCAATCACCAAAACACTTAGGGATAAATATACCCTTACACATGGGCAAGATGACTAAAACGCCGTTCTCTGGTACTATGGAGAGAGCAATGGATTTGATGGAAATCATACATACATATGTATGTGGTCCAATGAATATTGAGGCTCGTGGCGGATATCGTTATTTTCTCACCTTCACAGATGATTTAAGCAGATATGGGTATATCTACTTAATGAAACATAAGTCTGAAACATTTGAAAAGTTCAAAGAATTTTAGAGTGAAGTTGAAAATCATCGTAACAAGAAAATAAAGTTTCTACTATCTGATCGTGGAGGAGAATATTTGAGTTACGAGTTTGGTCTACATTTGAAACAATGCGGAATAGTTTCGCAACTCACGCCACCCAGAACACCACAGTGTAATGGTGTGTCTGAATGTCGAAATCATAGTTTACAAGATATGGTGCGATCTATGATGTCTCTTACAGATTTACCGCTATCGTTTTGGGGTTATGCCTTAGAGACGGCTGCATCCACGTTAAATAGGGCACCATCAAAATCCGTTGAGACGACACCTTATGAACTATGGTTTGGCAAGAAACCAAAGTTGTCATTTCTGAAAGTTTGTGGCTGCGATGCTTATGTGAAAAAGCTTCAACCTAATAAGCTCGAACCCAAATCGGAGAAATGTGTCTTCATAGGATACCCAAAGGAAACTGTTGGGTACACCTTCTATCATAGATCCGAAGGCAAGACTTTTGTTGCGAAGAATGGATCCTTTCTAGAGAAGGAGTTTCTCTCGAAAGAAGTGAGTGGAAGAAAAGTAGAACTTGATGAGGTAACTGTACCTGCTCCCTTATTGGAAAGTAGTACATCACAGAAACCGGTTTCTATGACACCTACACCAATTAGCAAGGAAGCTAATGATAATGATCATGAAACTTCAGATCAAGTTACTACCGAACCTCGTAGATCAACCAGAGTAAGATCTGCACCAGAGTGGTACGGTAATCCTGTTTTGGAAGTCATGCTACTAGATCATGATGAACCTACGAACTATGAAGAAGCGATGGTGAGCCCAGATTCCGCAAAGTGGCTAGAAGCCATGAAATCTGAGATGGGATCCATGTATGAGAACAAAGTGTGGACTTTGGTTGACTTGCTCGTTGATCGGCAAGCAATTGAGAATAAATGGATCTTCAAGAAGAAAACTGACCCTGACGGTAATGTTACTGTCTACAAAGCTCGACTTGTTGCGAAAGGTTTTCAACAAGTTGAAGGGATTGACTACGATGAGACCTTCTCACCTGTAGCGATGCTTAAGTCTGTCTGAATCATGTTAGCAATTGCCGCATTTTATGATTATGAAATTTGGCAAATGGATGTCAAAACTGCATTCCTGAATGGATTTCTGGAAGAAGAGTTGTATATGATGCAACCAGAAGGTTTTGTCGATCCAAAGAGAGCTAACAAAGTATGAAAGCTCCAGCGATCCATTTATGGACTAGTGCAAGCCTCTCGGAGTTGGAATAAATGCTTTGATAGTGTGATCAAAGCATTTGGTTTTGTACAGACTTTCGGAGAAGCCTGTATTTACAAGAAAGTGAGTGGGAGCTCTGTAGCATTTCTGATATTATATGTGGATGACATATTATTGATTGAAAATGATATAGAATTTCTGGATAGCATAAAGGGATACTTGAATAAGAGTTTTTCAATGAAAGACCTCGGTGAAGCTGCATACATATTGGGCATTAAGATCTATAGAGATAGATCAAGACGCTTAATTGGACTTTCACAAAGCACATACCTTGAAAAGGTTTTGAAGAAGTTCAAAATGGATCAAGCAAAAGAAGGGGTTCTTGCCTGTGTTACAAGGTGTGAAGTTGAGTAAGACTCAATGTCCGACCACCGCAGAAGATAGAGAGAAAATGAAAGATGTTCTCTATGCTTAAGCCATAGGCTCTATCATGTATGCAATGCTGTGTACCCGACCTGATGTGTGCCTTGCTATAAGTCTAGCAGGGAGGTACCAAAGTAATCCAGGAGTGGATCACTGGACAGCGGTCAAGAACATCCTGAAATACCTGAAAAGGACAAAGGATATGTTTCTCGTATATGGAGGTGACAAAGAGCTCATCGTAAATGGTTACGTTGATGCAAGCTTTGACACTAATCCGGACGATTCTAAATCACAAACTGGATACGTGTTTATACTGAACGGTGGAGCTATCAGTTGGTGCAGTTCTAAACAAAGCGTCGTGGCAGGATCTACATGTGAAGCGGAGTACATAGCTGCTTCGGAAGCAGCAAATGAAGGAGTCTGGATGAAGGAGTTCATATCCGATCTAGGTGTCATAGTGACAATATTGGTGCAATTGCCTTGGCGAAGGAATCCAGATTTCACAAGAGAACCAAGCACATCAAGAGACGCTTCAATTCCATTCGGGATTTAGTCCAAGTGGGAGACATAGAAATTTGCAAGATACATACGGATCTGAATGTTGCAGACCCGCTGACTAAGCCTCTTCCACAAGCAAAACATGATCAGCACCAAGGCTCCATGGGTGTTAGAATCATTACTGTGTAATCTAGATTATTGACTCTAGTGCAAGTGGGAGACTGAAGGAAATATGCCCTAGAGGCAATAATAAAGTTATTATTTATTTCCTTATATCATGGTAAATGTTTATTATTCATGCTAGAATTGTATTAACCGGAAACATAACACATGTGTGAATACATAGACAAACAGAGTGTCACTAGTATGCCTCTACTTGACTAGCTCGTTGATCGAAGATGGTTATGTTTCCTAACCATAGACATGAGTTGTCATTTGATTAACGGGATCACATCATTAGGAGGATGATGTGATTGACTTGACCCATTCCGTTAGCTTAGCACTTGATCGTTTAGTTTCTTGCTATTGCTTTCTTCATAACTTATACATGTTCCTATGACTATGAGATTGTGCAACTCCCGTTTACCGAAGGAACACTTTGTGTGCTACCAAACGTCACAACGTAACTGGGTGATTATAAAGGTGCTCTACAGGTGTCTCCGAAGGTACTTGTTGGATTGGCGTATTTCGAGATTGGGATTTGTCACTCCAATTGTCGGAGAGGTATCTCTGGGCCCTCTTGGTAATGCACATCACTCAAGCCTTGCAAGCATTGCAACTAATAAGTTAGTTGCGGGATGATGTATTACGGAATGAGTACATAGACTTGCCGGTAACGATATCGAACTAGGTATTAAGATACCGACGATCGAATCTCGGGCAAGTAACATACCGATGACAAAGGGAACAACGTATGTTGTTATGCGGTCTGACCGATAAAGATCTTTGTAGAATATGTAGGAGCCAATATGAGCATCTAGGTTCCTCTATTGGTTATTGACCGGAGACGTGTCTTGGTCATGTCTACATAGTTCTCGAACCCGTAGGGTCTGCACGCTTAAAGTTCGGTGACGATCGTAATTAGGTTTTTTTGTGTTTTGATGTACCGAAGGTTGTTCGGAGTCCTGGATGTGATCACGGACATAACGAGGAGTCTCGAAATGGTCGAGACATAAATATTGATATATTGGAAGCCTATATTTGGATATCAGAAACGTTCCGGGTGAAATCAGGATTTTACCGGAGTACCGGGGGGTTACCGGAACCCCCCTGGGGGTTATTGGGCGTACATGGGCCATAAGGGAGAAGAGGAGGGCCGGCCAGGGCAGGCCGCGCGCCCCCTCCCCCTAGTACGAATAGGACAAGGAAGGGGGGCGGCGCCCCCCTTTCCTCTTTCTCCCTTCCCCCTTCCTTTTCCAACAAGGCAAGAGGGGGGAGTCCTACTCCCGGTGGGAGTAGGACTCCTCCAGGCGCAACCCTAGGGCCGTCCGCACCTCCCCCTCTCCCTCATTTATATACGGGGGCAAGGGGGCACCCCATGACACACAAGTTGATCTTCGTGATCGTTCCCTAGCTGTTGGGGATATTACTGCTGGGCGTAAACCGGCCTATCTGGGACGGGTCAACTTCATCAGTAGCACCAAAGTGATAGAGCCCAAGAGGGCAGACGAGGGCCTAAGGCCCATAGCCGGTTCAAGACTCGTAGCGGTAAACCGGAATTTGTATATAAGCTTGTACTGTAAGTTAGGAATAAAGAGAGACCAACCCGGATACGAATATCGACCGGTGTTGGACTCTGTGAACCGACGGGTGTCACCCATGTATATAAGGGGACGACCCAGCGGCGGTTCAGGGACAGAGACAACAACTCGAGACATAGGTGAAGCTTGTTTGCTCCCTAGTCATCGAAATCCCATAAATTCCATCACAACTAGACGTAGGCTTTTACCTTCATCAAAGGGGCCGAACTAGTATAAAACTCTCTTGCGTCCTTGTGTCCGCTTTAACCCCTTCAAGCTAACCCGTCGCGATGTCTCCACAACTAAGTCCTTTCTCTAGGACATCTGACGTGACAAAACCACGACAGTTGGCGCCCACCGTGGGGCTATCGCACAATGGTTTCCGGTTCTTGGAGGGCCGCTTTGAAGGACTCGAGGGCTACGCTGTAGGCCGGATGACTAAGAGTCGTCGCGGCAAGCTTTACATCGACGACGCAGGCTGGGGCCCCGAGGCCGGCTCAATTGAGTACGGATACCGGGTCCCCTTTGGTAGCATTCATGTTTTCATTGGCAAGATTGGTGAGCCGGGCCCTGGGCCAGACATCTGCACCGACCTCGTCGAGACGGCTCAGCGTGCGCGA
Organism: Triticum urartu; assembly: GCF_003073215.2. Classification (NCBI taxonomy): domain Eukaryota; kingdom Viridiplantae; phylum Streptophyta; class Magnoliopsida; order Poales; family Poaceae; genus Triticum; species Triticum urartu. Next base: position 601,537,480 of record NC_053028.1, read on the forward strand.
TCCGCCCGAGTTAAACCAACCGTGAAGCGTGCCTTCGTAGGAGTCATCCATGGAGGAAGTTATGAGGACGGATCAGAATTTCGTGGCATGACCGTTGTTTGTTCCGGTGACGAATCCTCAACCGGAGAAACCGAATCTCTTTATCAGCTGCAAGATGGCCAGATTGGGAGCTGTTCCGATGGCGATAGTATTCCGGACCCCTCTGTTCTGCCCAACCGGGTTGGAATATTCATGGCCGGAACACAAGCAGTGCTTCACTCTTCGACCGCTGCGGCAATGATCTCCGGTTCAGCGGCGGCGACGGCTGCCGGGGCAGGAGGCCCTGTGCGCCCGCCGGCTCATGTGCTATCAGAACTATTCAATGCGTTGGCTGTACTTATGGCGGAAGGTAATCCGCCGGATCAGGACGTTCACAACACGGAGATTGCAAGGGTAAAGGAACAGATCACTCAGGCCAAAGCGGATCTGGCGGCTGAGGACGCCAGGATGGCCGCAGAACGGGCTGCTTTAGACGCACAGGCCTACAAGCTTATGTTGGACCAGAGCGCGTCGCATGAAGTCATGAGGAGGAAACGTCGGTCCCTCTTACCTCCGGTTTTTGAGGCCAGAGACCTTTTCAACACCCCAGGACCAAGAGCCGGCGATCCGCTATTGGGAAACCGGGCAGGAGCCCCTGGGGTCGGTGCACTGGTTCAGCCTCGTCAGATGGACCCGCCTCGTCAAAACACCATTGTACCTCCGGCTGCTTTTACTCCTCCGGGTCATTATTCTAATCTAATGGAAAATCTTGTTGCCGATGCTGCACGGCTGGAGGCCATTCCGATTGAAGGTAACTCGCCGCAGGCAGTAGAGACGCAACGTGTCAAGGAACTTCTGAGGACAGCTTTGACCCAACAGGAGGCGTACTCATACAGCCGCGACCGGATTCACTCGACCCCCCGTCCAAGCCGGAGCTATAGCAGACATGTGGAGGAACCGGCAGTTTCGAGTAATGAACGACGTGGGGCGCCCCGTAACAACAACCCGGCGGGCGGTGCCGAGGACGCTCAGGGAGTGGTGGACCGGGCCCGCGCGCGCAGGGACACTACTAGAAAAAGGGCTATAGATGGGATTGACACTAATGGCGCACCAGACAAGCGGTACGCCATTAGTATATACTAATGGCGCACCACCTTCTGATACGCCATTAGAGTTGAAACTACTAATGGCGCACCTGGCCCAGGGTGCGCCATTAGTATCAAAAAATTTTTTTGAACTAGTGCGCCTGTCCAAACATACTAATGGCGCATCCAGACACAGTGCGCCATTACTAGTTGTAACTAGTAATGGCGCACCTGTCGGAAAGTGCGCACTAATGTTGTTTTTTTATTATATTTTTTATTCCTTTTTTTGCAAAACTACTAATGGCGCACTGTTCCACCGTGTGCCATTACTAGTTTAAACTAGTAATGGCACACTGTGGGACTGTGCGCCATTAGTATGTTTTTTTTGCAAAACTACTAATGGCGCACCACCAGAAGGTGCACCATTAGTAACCTGGATTACTAATGGCGCATTTAGAGTTGGTGCGCCATTAGTAAATGGGCAGCAACAAGATCTTTTGGACAGCCTCTCCTACCCACACTCACTTTCTCCCTACTGCATTCTCTCCACCTCCTCCTTGTCTCGGGTGCCTCCTCTTTTTCACCTCATTTCCACCATAGATTCATTCAATTTAAGTGGTTAAATTACCTTGTTTTGATAGGTAAGTAAGGGGGGAAGCTATATTTATGTTGTTCTCCCTACAACAATGTGCACATGCACTTTTTATGGCCTAGCTAGATCTATGTATGTTCGTGGTGTTGCATATGTTTGTGGTGTTGCATATGTGTTTGTGTTTGGAGGTGTACCGGTATTTGAAATGCGATAGTTGCCAATATTTTGCCGGAATGTTGATTCATTTCCGTTTCGGCGAGAATTTTGGCATTAAGCATTCTTTTTGGTCCTATTTTAGGGAAAGTCATGCCAAATTTTTTCTTGGTTCTAAAATATCGTTTTGCTCTACCACGCAGGCGACCATGGTCCGCACGATGACCGAAGGCATCGTGAATAGGTTTTTGAGGTCCGCGAAGGCCGAGATGCTTCAAAAGAATGAGACGGAGATAAGATGTCCGTGTCGAAGATGCAAGCTGAAGAGCCTTATTGCGGACCCGGAATCCGGGCAGGTGCGGGACCACCTGCTCTTGCATGGTTTCATGGATGGCTATCGGTGGCAAGGTGATGAAGATGACTATGAAGTCGTCAATGGGGGCCGGGCAAGAAATGAGGAAGGGAAGCAAGACAACCACCGCGGCTCGGGCAGGCGAGAAGACGAAGAATCTCCAGGAGATGATCACGATGGTGATGCTGTACACAGTCATCATGTAGAAGATGTAGGACATGATGATGAGGAAGATGCCGGAGCAGACGACGGGCATGATCATGAAGATGATGATGCCGGCGGAGCAGACGACGCTGGACCATCGATGGGCTGGGTGCAGGACCCTCATATTCAAGAGTTACTTCTCAAGCAGACGGATAACGCAAGAGCTGCCGCCCGAGAGAAAGCCAAGATGGATCAACTTGAGTTAGACGCGGTTACTCCATTGTATGAAGGATGCAGGCCCGAGGATACCCGCCTGAAAGTAACGCTCATGGCTCTGGAGATGAAGGTAAAACACAAAATGACCGATGCATGCTTTGACGAGAACATGTCATTCTGGCACGAACGTCTTCCCAAAGGGAACAAGTGCCCGACCAGTTTGGAGGAGGCGAAGAAAATCATGTGTCCTCTGGATTTACCGCACGTGAAATACCATGTGTGCACGAACAATTGCATCATTTATCGGGACGAGCACGCGGAGTCTACCATATGTCCGGTGTGCGGCGTCACTCGATACAAGAAGAGGAAGAAAGCTCCTCGAAAAGTGGTGTGGTACTTTCCGATCACTCCTCGTCTGCAGCGGTATTTCACGGACCCTAAGGTAGCAAAGCTCATGCGTTGGCACGCGGATAGGGAGGAGAAGAAGCGAGAAGATGACGCAAATGATCCGGAGATAGATAAAAAAGACAAGATGCTGAGTCACCCTAAGGATGCAAGCCAGTGGCAAGCGTTGAACTTCGAATACCCAGAATTTGGGAAGGATCCAAGGAACATCGTGCTGGGCGCGAGCACCGATGGAGTCAATCCGTTTGGCAGCCAGAGAAGCACACATAGCACCTGGCCTGTGTTTGTGTGGATGTACAACCTTCCCCCCTGGTTGTGCATGAAGAGGAAGTACATTCACATGAGTATGCTAATTGAAGGGCCGAAACAACCAGGGAACGACATCAATCTGTATCTGGGGCTGCTGAAGGAGGAGCTAGACACACTGTGGAAAACGCCAGCCAATACGTGGGACACCGCAGAGAAAGAATATTTCCATATGAGAGCCGCACTGCTCACGACGGTGCACGACTATCTCGGTTACGGATATCTCGCGGGGCAGGTAGTCCACGGATTTTCTGGATGCGTAAGGTGCATGGATGACACAACGTATCGCTAGCTAGATTGAGATCCTGGGTCTTCGAAAACCGTGTTCATGGGACATCGAAGGTGGCTTCGCGACGATGACCCGTGGAGGAAATGCAAGGATCTGTTCGATGGTGAAACCGAACCCCGAAAACGCCCGTGTACGAGGAGCGGCGAGGAAATAGACAAGCTGTTGAAAAATTGGAAAGACTGCCCACTGCCGGGAAAGAAGCAAAAGGCGCCAGAGCCGGGAAAGAAGCGAAAGGCCCCAGAGCCGCTACTGAAGGTATGGAAAACGAGGTCTGTTTTCTGGGACTTGCCGTACTGGAAGATCCACCGTGTGCCTCACAGCCTTGATGTCATGCATATCATGAAGAACGTGTGCGAGAGTCTGCTTGGTACCCTGCTCAACATGCCAGAGAGGACCAAAGATGGGCCGAAAGAAAGGGTAGACTTGAAATCAATGGGCATCAGGCAGGAGCTTCACGCTAATGATGATGATGATGATGATGATGATGATGATGATGAGGCGAAGCAGGACACAGAAAGTCGTCGCAAAGGCAAAAAGGCCAAGAAGACCGGAAATGACTACCCTCCCGCGTGCTTCACTCTAAGTCAGGAGGAGATCGAGCAGTTTTTCACCTGCCTCCTAGGAGTAAAACTTCCTTACGGTTACGCGGGGAAGATAAGCAGATACCTAGACCCAGCGAAGCAGAAGTTCAGCGGGATGAAGTCTCACGACTGTCACGTGCTGATGACGCAGATACTTCCAGTTGTAATCCGTGGGATCATGGACGCGCACGTCCGTGAAACGCTATTTGGCCTATGCAACTTTTTCGACGTCATCTCTCGGAAGTCGATTGGCGTGAGGTAACTCAGAAGGCTACAGGAAGAGATCGTGGTGATACTATGCGAGCTTGAGATGTACTTCCCGCCCGCATTCTTCGATGTTATGGTGCATCTGCTGGTCCATATCATGGACGATATCATCCAACTCGGGCCGACCTTCCTGCATAGCATGATGCCGTTCGAAAGGATGAATGGTGTCATCAAAGGATACGTTCGCAACATGTCACGTCCAGAGGGAAGCATAGCCAGGGGCTTTCTGACCGAAGAGTGCATCTCCTACTGCACGAATTATCTAGGCATCGAGAACCCCGTTGGTCTGCCCGTCAACAGGCACCTCGGCAGGCTCGCTGGATGGGGTCACCGTGAGGGTCGCCGCGAAATGCGTGTCGACTTCGAGGGTCGACTCGCCGACTTTGAAAGAGCAAACCTAGTCACGCTACAACACATAGATGTGGTCGATCCTTGGGTGGTAGAGCACAAAACCTTTATTAAGAAGACGTACAATGACCGAGGCCAACAGAGGACGGACGGAGATATACTCAAAGAGCACAACTCATGTTTCACGCGTTGGTTCAAGCATAAGCTTCTGTTGTACCCTTTACATGAGGATTCTTCCGCGGAAGAACAAATCATATTCGCCTTGTCACAGGGCGCCGAGCACAACCTGATGACCTATGAGGCGTACGATATCAGCGGCTACACATTATACACCGAGGCCAAGGACATGAAGAGCGATGGTTATCAGAACTCCGGGGTAACGATGGAATCCTACACCGGTAACGACAAGGAAAGATACTACGGAAGGATCGAGGAGATCTGGGAGCTGAGCTACGCTGGAGAGAAGGTCCCGATGTTCCGTGTCAGATGGGCGAAGAGCGTCCTAAAAGAAGACCGGTATTTCACCACCATGGTTATACCCGAAGCCAAATCCAAGACCGCGGGCGCAAACTTCACCGCGAAAAATGAGCCATGAGTACTGGCTTCCCAAGTGGACCAATGCTTCTTCATTACCGACCCGTCAAAGCCCAGTCGTGTTGTCGTGAGGAGAGGCAAAAGGAAGATCATCGGAATGGATGGAGTAGCCAATGAGCAAGACTTCGACAAGTACGGCGACCCGAGGATCGAACATGACGACGATGATGAAGTAGCAGCATACACCACAAGAAGAAGCAGGACCACCCTACCTAAAGGACGTCCGTTCCACAGAAGAACTCCATTTGCGAAAAAGAAGGGCAAGAAGATTGTGAACAGACAGCTAGCTAAGATCGATTGTATTTAAATCGTAGCCTTCATTTCTCGATTGTATTTCATGGGCACTTTTTGAACTATCATGAATATTTTTAAATTTCATGGACACTCGATCTCGATCCCCCTCCATCTCGATCGCTATCCCACCTCGCCAGATCCGGTCCCCCTCGCCGCCGAGCACCCCCCGGTCCACCGGCCGCCGCCGCCGACCCCCCGCACCCTCGATTCCCCTACTCAACCGCCGCCGCCGACCCCCCGCACCCCGCGCACCCTCCCCCGCTCCACCGGCATTACTGTTTGATGATATTTTTTAAAAAATTATTACTGTCTTATAAAAAATATTATTGTTATGATTTAAACAAGTTTGAACATATTTAAACACAAATAAGTATCGAACAGCATTTTAAATGCATAAAAAATTGTGGAACCTAGGAATTGAACCCAGGACCTCCTGGTGTGAGAACTGGCCACTGACCAGTCGAGCTAGTAGAGGGAACTTGGTGTGGATCAGGTCAGGTGGAAGATAACCTGTTGGCTTGAGCAGAAATCAAAAAAAAATACTAATGGCGCACCAGGGTGAGGTGCGCCATTAGTATGGATGTACTTATGGCGCACCGAGGGGTGGTGCGCCATTAGTATTGTGCCGCCCCCATCCATATTTCCTCCCCGGCCCAAACCTATCCCCTCTCTCTCCCTCGCCCTCGCCCTCGATCCCCTTCCCCTTTCCTTTCCCGACGCCGTTGCCCCGCCGCCTCGACGCCGCCCCGACGCCGCGACGCCGCCCCGTCATCCTTATCTCCTCCCAAACGCGATCTGGATCGGGGCGCCTTGCCCCTGCGCCCATCGCCGGCGCCCCGTCGTCCCGGTCGCCCGTCTCCAACCACCGCCGCCTGAGGCCCCGACGTCGGCGCCGCTCTCCCCGTCGCCCCACCTCGTTGGACGCCATCGCCCCGCCGCCCTCGTCGCCGGCGGCCCGGACGCCGCCCCGTCCACACCACCGTCGCCGGAGCACCACCACCACCCGGACCTCGTCGCCTCCTCCCCTGCGTCGTCGTCGTCCTCGACATCCTCCCCGCGCCCCACTTCCCTATCCCTACAGCCCCCGTGAGCTCCCCCTCCTCCTCTCCCCCTCTCCCCCTCGCGCGCACGCGCTTACGTCGTTTAGCACATTCTCGGTCATGTCCCGGATTCATGAGTGGTTGCTCGGCTGTGTCCGTTGACGCAGTGTAGCTCTTATGTTCGTCTAGATTTGAGGGGATCTTTGCGCACTGGACCTACTTTCAAGCGTTCATCAAATTGGATGGTTGCTCCAGTGTGAATTTTTAGGCGGTTTGCTTTTTGGGGGTTGATTTGAGCAAGTGCAAGTTTTACTAGTATGCACTGGCAACAATCACTGAATGCTGGCCTTTTGTGATTATTATGTGAATCTTCTGATGCAGGTAGTTGCTTAGTTATGCCCATTGACATGATAGCTGTTCTGCTTGTGTAGTGGGGGAATTGGGGATGTCTGCAAACCTGCCTCTCAACTGATTATATTTGCTCATCATGCTTCTATTTTTTTTCTTTCTATTGGAGCTTTGGTTGGATGGTTGCTGTGATATGGGGCTTTTAGTTTGTGTGGAATTGGGCATTGGTTTTGGGTCATACATATAGGATTGCAAATAATATCAGTAGGCACTGGAAAAAATGTGTCAGTGTTGGCCTTCTGTGATCATGTGAACCTTCTGATGTAGGTTGTTTCCTAAGTTATGCCTATCGACACAATAGTTGTTCTAATGGCGTAGTGGGTGATTTGGGGATCTTTGCAAACCTGCCTCTGAACTGATTTTATTTGTTCATCATGCTTTTGTACTATTGGAGCTTCAGTTGGGTGGCTGCTGTGATATGGGGTTTTAGTTTTCTTGGAATTGGGGATTGATATTTGGATATACAGATAGGATTGCAAATGCTGTCAGTAGGACTGACTACTGATAGGCATTGTGATATGTGTTTGGTGCTGTGTTTTTGTGGTTATCTGAACCTTCTATTATGTCTAGAGTGTTGAATTCTCGCCATTACGTGTTGGACTTGCCATGTGCTGTGTAGTTTAGCTCCATTATTGTGATTATTTTGTTTCGAGGGACTATAAAAATGCTTCCATTTATCAACAGAATTCTGGTTCTGTTTTGAAAGTTGGCAACACAGAAGATGCATCAGCGTCTTGCTGCCATGCTTAGTTTTTTTATCCATTCTCAGTTTTGTATCTGTAATACCAATATTAGTTATGTAGAGTTCTCATCTTATGTAATGTTCAACTCTGACTAAACAGGTTCTGCAAACGGTCTTTTACTGCACTTGACTGAAGAAGTAGGTGTCTGCTATATCCTGCACTTGAGGTGAGTTGTGTTCTCAGGTTTACATTGCAATGGGCACTCTTCTTATAAACACAAATTCAGATTTATATACTATATGCTGGCATGACTGTTTTTATTAGGCAGGACAGTGCAGTAGTTGATGTATCTTGGGTTAATATTAACCTAACTATTCTTTTTTCTTTAGGTTAATATTAAAATGTCCAGTGTATATATATTTGAAAATGATTGCTGCTAGATGTTAATTTGCTGGTACTAGCTAGAATTTGGCACTGAAAAGCAAAAGCAAAAGCTAATTAACTGCTAGGTAATAGCACTGGTACTAGGTAGCTAAAATATGTGTTCTGAAACACTGAGAGCAGAAACACTTACTACATACATATGCTCAAGAAACACTTACTAACCAGAAAAGGTTTTGACTTGAAATGTTAATAGCACAGAGAGCACCACAAGTTAAACACCTCAATCTGTTAGTATTTGTCTGCATTTTCTCACATTCTTCTTGTATCTGATCCAGTATTGCTTGTAGTGGTTTGTCCAAAATGTTGAATGATACTGCTTGGAGATGCATATATTGTTTCACCTCTTCACATGCCAATGTATTTTCCATGTTGTGATGGAGGCCTTTTTTGCCTTGTCCACCCGAGAGGCCCTTGAGTTTGCTGGAATGTCGATTAACTTCCGTTCTGGCAAATTCGGGTACTCCATATGTCCTATTTTCAGCAAAGGTCATGCTGAAATTTTCCGTGAATTTTAGCATGACTTTGCTAAAAATAGGACATATGGGGTACTTGTGACTAATGCATGGGCCGGGGTATCTTAGTAGTTAATTAAGTAGGATCAAGTGCCCCGGCGTACTTGTGACTAATGCATGGCTTTTAGGGTGCCTCGGTGTCGATAAAAACCGAAATGATGAAAGCTTAGGCTTTTAGGGTGCCTCGGCGTCGAAAAACCCTCAATGATAAAAGCTTAGCTTTTAGGATGCCTCGGTGTCGACAAACCCTAAATGATGAGACCATGATCTTGTTCCTTGACAATAACCAACTTTTTGACCAAACTTTGTTCCTATTTAGAGAGAAACATGGCCAACAACGATGAGGCCGGGGGTTCGGGCGGCAAGGCATTCTGGGAGCTGTCCCAGGAGATCGAGGAACAACCTCACTTGTATGAGGACGCCGCCTTCCCCACCGATCCTGAGACCACTGATGGTACCGCCGAGGATGACCCCACTGATGCCACCACTGATGGTGCCGCCGAGGATGCCACCACTGATGATGGCGCCGCACGCACTGATGGCAGCCAACCGAAGAGGCAACGGAAGGACCGGCGCCTGACCGTGCTCCGCACCCTCAAGGAGGAAGTTACTGAAGTGGACTCCGACGGGAATCCAACGGCGCCCGAACGAATAGTCAAGGGGTACTCGCTTCAGCTCGGGTGCATTCTCCGGAGCACCGTCTCGATCAACACCGAGAACCTGAGGCATCCTGACCGAGGGAATTTGTGCAACCTCCTCTTCACGAAGCTGCACGAATGATCCTGACCAAATTTCTAAATGGTTCACATTCCTTCCGCAGGCGACTGAAAGCAGTAGCGCGGGGTCAACTAAGAGCAACCCTTGGGACACCACTCTAAATAGGGCGTTGAATGTAATGAAGAACAAGGATAAGCTCAGTAAGCTGACGTCAGCTGGTCGTGTGGCCGGCAAAGGCTTGTCGACAAAATGGTCGTCATACTATAACACTGGTGGGAGAAAGGAGAAAAAGACCTGCTCGGAAAGCCAGGCGCGCGAGGTTCAAGAACTCAAGGCACAGGTGGCGCGGATTCCGGAGATTGTCCAAGAGCAAGTGCAACAACAACTCGGAGCGACGATCACCGCCATTGTGCCTACCTTGATCCAGGGGTTGAGTGCGTGGATTGCGGGCGGCCAACAGGGCCCCCCCCGATTCCTAGCTTCACGGCCAGCAACTCGCAGAATGCGATGGCGGGGCCATTGGTGTCTCCGGCGGAGGCGGCATTGGTGTCTCCGACGCCGGCCGGCACCTCTGCAGCAAGCGGCCCCTCCGTCAATTGCACGCCCGCCGTTGGCGGTGCCTCGACATTAGCCGAGCTCGACGCCATCATCATGGTAACTAATTAAGCCTCTCTCGGCCGAGGACTTCATCTCCTTGCCTTTGACTGGGCATCCCTGACACCCTACATGTTTTCGCAGGGTGCCGCCGATGTTCCGTGCACTCTCCTGCACTTCATGAACAACGAGTTGGTCGATGTCGCCAAGGGCAAAATCGTTCAACCGGGCAACCCCTTGTTCCACGGTACCCAGATGCCACCCAACTTGTTTAGGGTTCAACTGGTTCGGGTGCTGCCAGGCTGCGACGAGTTGTTACCTCCGATTCGACCCGTCGGGGCCGACGATGATGACGTGATGACCCTCAGCGCCTGCCTGAGCTGGCCCCTGCTTTGGCCGAAGAGCCAGATTCGTTTGGGGGCGGGGGACACCACCCCAAAGACAACACCGCCAGTCGTGCCGGCGCCAAGTCGGCCCCATGGCAAGACCGCCGCAACGGTGCCAGACATCCCTATGCCACTGGATCCAAACATGCATATGGCACAGGATCAGAATGACGACGATGATACATTTGGCAACGTCGATCAGTACTTTGCTGATCATGGGTACGGTGGCGACTTCATGGGGCCTCCTTCTCAAGAACCCAACCCAACAAAAGACGTGCGCGATCTAGCTGGTACCGCGGAGAAGCCAAGTTGCAACAGGCGTCGTCTGCTGTTCAGCTCTCAGGAGACGCCTCCAGCTGCCGACTTCACCGAGCCTCAGATAGGCGAGGTGCGAAATATTATCAGCCCCAACACACTCAAGAAGGCGGTCTGTGAGCAGAACTCGGTCCCATTACAGGAGAAGAAGAAGGCACGCAAAAGAAAGACTAACAAGGGTGCGGGCCAGCCAGCACCGAGTACGATCCATGCTCAGGACGGGCCACCTTCACCTGAGGATTTAATGAGGCGGCTGCATGTGGCGGGTAGGCCGATGCTACCAAGAAATATGCTCGATGCTGCAATCGGTGCTATGCGGAGTCTGCATGACATTGTTCTTTCTTTGGAGAAGCGGCGTCTCAGAGAGAGGGATGTGGCATACCCGGTTTTCGCGGCCAAGGTGCCAGAGGGCAAGGGCTTTGTGGATAACTCCATCGGGGGTACGATCGTCCTGCGGTTTGATGACATCCACGCTATGTTGAACCTTCATCCGCTGCACTACACCTTCGTTCGGCTATTTTCGCTGAGTACGGAGATGCGGATCATTCGCGACAAGACCCCGGACATCGTGATAGTTGACCCCTTCTACATGCGTGCCAAGATCTTGGGCAGCGCTGGGGACCGGCAAGTCGCGAGTTCTTACCTCGAAGGCGTCATTCTGGCAAACCAAGATAAGGATAACTTCCTCGTGCCTTACTTTCCCGAATAAGTCCTCCCCTCAACCGCCCCGTAACATATGAATTCTTAGATTTCGATCGTTTTTCTTTTAACATTCCGTGTTTTCTGCAGTGACACACATTGCACGCTCATCCTCCTAAGCCCCAAATATTCCATGGCCACGTATTTCGACCCGGACCGTCAGTCGAACGTAGACTACACAAATGTCAAGAAGGTTCTTGATGATGTTCTCCCTGGCTATGTCAAATCTGGAGGCACCTTCACCAGGCCTATTCGTAAGTACGGCAAGCACGTGTTCTCCCACAATACGACATTCTGCTGCGTCAAGCAGCCGCCTGGCGGTCAGAAGGGTGCCTACTACGCCATCCATCACATGCGGGCGATCGTACGGGACCATCATCAACTTCTGCTATCGAGTAAACTCAAAGATTGGGCCGCAAGCGTGTCGGCAATCCAGGACGCGGACATCAGATAAGAATTCTTTCGCATCCAGTCGGAGTTTGCGGATATCATCCATCAAGATGTCCTTCGTACCTCGGGGCAGTTCTACCTCAAAAATCAACCGTCCAACAGTGACATCGACACAATGCTACAAATGCAGGCTGACAACGCCCGTTATTTCATGACTCCCACGATAGACGGCGGCTTCATCCACGCTCCGGTCCCTTGAGTCGAGTCGAAAGCAGTGATGCTGTGTCTAGTTCTGAAACATCGATTGGCTCATGTTGTAATTAAACTTTAATGAACTTGTAGTATGTCTCTTTGGTTTCGAGAGTCGTTCAACTTAGATGTAATCGATGCTATTAATGTCTTGCTTTTCTCTTCCGATCGTTCTGTTGCATACTTATATATTGCTTACGTATTGTCTGTGAATTGGTACTAACGTTTCGTTTGGCTAGTGCATAGCGATGCCGCCGTATGTCGTGTACAAGGGTAAGGTTCCCGGAGTCTACGACGACTGGGAGGAGTGTCGGAGACAGGTTACCGATTCAGCGGTAATAGTTACAAAGGGTACACCACTAGGGCCGAGGCCGAATCTAGATACGCCCGCTATCTAGCGGGAGAGGGGAGGGAGCGTTGGAGGAACCGGATGAAGACGAGTTTCATCGTGATGATGCTCATCGTGATGACCGCAGCTCTCTTCTATGTGATGGTAGTTTAGGTGATCGATATCGACTTGTAATGTGAAGACAAACTCGCTACTCGCGGTCTCGAGACTTGTAATATAATGTTGTATCTTTGTTCGGTCTTTTCAATTCGGAGACTAATATGATGAATTGTATTCGGAGACTAATATGATGAATTGTATTCAGGGACTAATCTTCTATTGTATTCGATGAATCTGTTGTCGATGTGTGCTGTCTATATTTTGTCCAATTATACATTTTGTAACCTGTGCAAAAAACAGAAAATTAAAAAATAAAAAAAAACTAATATTCATACTAATGGCGCATCACATCACAGTGCGCCATTAGTATGCCAAAGGATACTAATGGCGCATCATTAAACAGTGCGCCATTAGTATGCCGAAGTTACTAATGGCCATCTTGTTGTTGTGCGCCATTAGTATGCCAAAGCACCTGGGTATACATCGCCCCCTGGGAGGCATACTAATGGCGCACTGTTGTATATACTAATGGCGCATCTGAGGTCCGCCATTAGTATACCAGAAACTAATGGCGCACCAGTGGTACGCCATTAGTAAAATATACTAATGGCGTGGCACTAATGGCGCACCAGTAATGCGCCATTAATGGCCAAATTAGGTGTGCCATTAGTAGGCCTTTTCCTAGTAGTGGGAGGCCGAGTTAGCCGCGCAGCATCAAGCTCGGCAGCTCACGCCGGTTCGTCCAACCACCTGGACTGAACCTGTTGTTACTTCTAGCTCTTTGGGAGTACCTTGCCTTATCCCCGCTTTACGCAACGTGCGCCTGCCCAAGGATTTCAAAGGCCCATGCAAAGTACCAAATTACACGGCGGATCAACCTCCAGAGACATGGGTGGAGAGCTATGAGATGGCCATGGAGATGCTTGATGTGGATGACGCGGCGTGTGCGAAATACTTCACCATGATGCTAGAAGGAACGGCCCATACTTGGTTAAAAAACTTGCCAGCTAATTCTATCAGTTCATGGGCCCAATTATGAGCCCGGTTTATCAGCAATTTCAAAGATACCTGTAAACAGCCTATGTCGATAGTAGACTTGGCTGCATGCGTCCAGGAGGAAGGAGAATCAACGACTCATTGGGTACGCCGGGTTTCACAAGTGTTGCACTCCTCAGACCGCATCAATGCTGACACCGCGGTATTAACCCTAGAAGGCAACTGCCGTTTTGGACCCCTAAAGCTGAAGTTGGGACGGATGAAGCGTCATTGCACCGACATGGGGACCCTCATGGCCGCCTTGGTAAAATATGTTGATTCTGATAGTACCAAGGACCCCGAATCTGATGATGACAAGACAGGGAAAGGGAAGAAGAACAGCAGCTCCAAAGGTCAGCAGCATCACTGGACAGGCAATGGTGGAGGAGGCAAGCGTAAAGCGGACGGTAACATGGACTTCGTGGCTAATACCAATGCCCAGGACAATGGTCAGCGACGCAAGGGTAGGCCGAAAAACCGTAATGGAGCACCCAGCCCTAACCCAAACCGCCTAAACTTTCTGCTAAGCCAGCCCTGTCCAAAACATGGGATGAAGGAGGCACCAACAAACCATCTTTGGAAAGATTGCTTTATTATGCAGGAGTTCAAGAACTCTAATAATTTCCGGTATGATCACGAATCTGGCGGTGGCTCGGGATCCGGGCCAGGTTACGGAGGAGGAAATTCCGGTTCAGGATTCAATGATAATCCGGGCGGACATAATGGTCAAAATAGTCAGAGCAACCAGGGTGGTTACAACCAGCAGCAGCAACAGTCAGGTTACCAGAGCAACCCTAAGCAGTTGAGTAATGGGCAGTATCATGTCTTCACCACTAGCTTGGACAAGCGAGACCGGAAAGTTCAGAGGAGGGCGGTCAATTCTGTTGAACCGGGCATAGCCCGTTATCTACGTTGGTCTGAGCAGCCAATCATATGGAGCAAAGAAGATCATCCTCCCCAAGTCAATAATCTGGGTCAGTTGGCTCTGCTGGTGGCACCTCAGGTGGGGGGTTTTAAGTTCACCAAGGTGCTCACGGATGGAGGGAGCAGCATTAACATCCTATACTATGAGACCTTCCGTCGTATGGGATTAACAGATAAGAATCTCAAACTGTCTAATACGGTATTCCACGGTGTAGTGCCTGGCAGATCAGCATATCCCGTTGGTAAGATAGCTCTGGAAGTGGCTTTTGGGGATGACCATGATTCTAGGGCGGAGACATTGACGTTTGAAGTGGTGAAAATCAAAAGTCCATATCATGCCCTGTTTGGGCGACCAGCCTACGCCAAGTTTATGGCTCGACCCTGTTATGTCTATTTACAGCTCAAGATGCCGGGTCACAAGGGGATAACGGTTCACGGAAGCCGCAAAATCGCTTTGGAATGTGAGGAAGGAGATGCGGCTTATGCAGAGTCGGTTTGTGCCACCGAGGAGTTAAAATACTATAAAGACAATGTTGATCCGGCGGACATGACTCCATTGAAGAAGCCAACTACAGAGCATGATCCGGCCCTGAAGTTCAAATCGGCAGCAGAAACTAAGCTTGTTGACATCGTACCTGGCGATTCGTCCAAGCAGTTCAGCATCAGTGCCAATTTGGATCCGAAATAGGAAAGCGCGCTCATCGAGTTCATCCATGAGAATCGGGACATTTTTGCATGGAAGCCCTTTGACATGCCAGGTGTACCGAGGGAACTCGCTGAGCACACACTTAATGTGGATCCTAAGTATAAACCGGTGAAATAGTTCCTCCGCCGGTTTAACGAGGAAAGACGCAAGGCGATTGGAGAAGAGGTGGCCAGGCTCTTAGCAGCTAGCTTTATTATTGAAGTTTTTCACCCTGAGTGGCTTGCCAATCCAGTGCTGGTCCTCAAGAAAAACGGCACCTGGCGCATGTGTGTGGATTACACAGATCTTAATAAGGCTTGTCCAGCAGATCCTTTTGCCCTCCCCCGTATTGACCAAATCATTGATGCTACAGCAGGTTGTGAGCATTTAAGTTTTTTGGATGCATATTCTGGCTATCATCAGATCAAAATGGCAGTTAAGGACCAGGAGAAGACAGCGTTCATAACTCCCTTTGGAGCCTTCTGCTATGTGTCTATGCCCTTCGGGCTCAAGAGTGCCCAGGCAACTTATCAACGGTGTGTACAAAATTGTCTTCACAAGCAAATCGGCCGTAATGTACATGCTTATGTGGATGATATCGTGGTTAAGTCTAGGGAGAAGGAGACTTTGATTGCTGATTTGAAGGAAACCTTTGATAACCTAAGGACATACAAGATGATGCTTAATTCGGACAAGTGTGTCTTCGGTGTACCGGCGGGCAAGATATTGGGTTTTCTGGTGTCCAACAGGGGAATTGAGGCTAATCCGGAGAAGATCACGGCCATCACCTCCCTGGCTAAACCAAAGTGTATCAATGATGTTCAGCGACTGGCCGGCCGGATTGCAGCATTAAGCCGGTTTATCAGTCGTCTTGGTGAGAAGGCAATCCCTTTGTATCAGATGTTGAAAAAGACGGATCACTTTGCCTGGAGTTCCGCCGCTGATGAAGCATTTGAGGACTTAAAACGGCAATTGGCTAAACTGCCGGTACTCTCCGCTTCCCGTTGACAAGGAGCCGTTGCTGCTGTATATTGCTGCCAATGCTCGGGCGGTCAGCATGGCTATTGTGGTGGAGCGAAAGGAGGCAGGCAAGGAGCATCTGGTTCAATGACCGGTCTATTATATCAGCGAGGTGCTAATCGAGTCCAAGCAAAGGTATCCGCATTGGCAGAAGCTGGTGTATGGAGTTTTTATGGCAAGCCGGAAGCTTAAACAATATTTCCAAGGGAACCCAATTACGGTGGTCAGTTCTGCTCCTTTGGGAGATATCATCCAGAACCGGGAAGCAACGGGCCGGATTGCAAAGTGGGCCATAGAGCTAGGGCCGTACGGTTTGAAGTACATGCCTCGGACAGCGATTAAGTCTCAAGCACTTGTTGATTTCATCAATGATTGGACGGAAATGCAAGCACCTGAAGAGAAGCCGGATCACACGTATTGGACCATCCATTTTGATGGATCCAGGCAGTTGGAAGGCTCGGGGGCTGGAGTCGTATTAACTTCCCCACGAGGTGATAAGTTTTGTTATGTTCTCCGCCTAATGTTCCCTTGTACTAACAATGCAGCTGAGTATGAAGCCTTGCTCCATGGTCTCCAGATGGCTAAGTAGATGAATCTAAGTCGAGTTAAGTGCTTCGGTGACTCGGACCTTGTGGCTCAGCAAGTGTCTGGCACTTGGGACTCCAAGGACCCACTCATGGCAGCATATCGTCGGGAGGTGGACACTGTTGCAGGTTATTTCAAAGGCTATCAGGTGGACCACGTGGACCGGCGGAAAAATGAAGCGGCGGACGCTTTAAGGCGGCTGGGCTCTCAGCGCAAACCGGTCCCGCCCAATGTTTTCCTGGATGTGTTGCACAACCCGTCGGTCAAGATCCCTGGTGAAGAGGATCTGGCTATTCCTGATCCGGAGGCTCAATTGGTGGATTGGACGCTTCCTTATCTGGCGTACAAGAACCGGGGCGAGTTGCCAGAGGATGAGATTCTGGCCCGACAGGTAATCCGGCGATCCAAATCCATGGTTGTCATCAACGGCGAGTTGCATCATTGCAGTATATCAGGAGCTTTTCAACGTTGCGTGTCCCCTAAAGAAGGCCGTGAAATTTTGCGTGAGATTCACGAAGGAGATTGTGGTCACCACACCGGTTCAAAGTCTCTGGTGGCTAAAGCGTTTCGCCATGGTTTCTATTGGTTAACTGCTCATGCTGATGCGGAGGATCTGGTCAGACGATGTGATGGTTGCCAAAAGTTTTCAAGACGTGCTCACGTACCGGCTCAAGAATTGAGAATGATTCCAATTACTTGGCCGTTTGCAACTTGGGGGCTGGATATGGTTGGGCCTTTCAAAAGGACCAAAGATAAGAAGACCCACCTCCTGGTGGCGGTTGACAAGTTTACAAAGTGGGTGGAGGCAGAACCTGTTAGCAAGTGTGATGCGGCCACGGCGGTTCAGTTCATCAAAAAGGTGATTTTCCGGTTTGGCTTTCCGCACAGTATTATCACAGATAATGGTACCAATTTGTCCAAAGGTGCTATGAAAGAGTTCTGCGAACGGGAGCACATCCGGCTTGATGTTTCATCAGTGGCACATCCATAGTCCAATGGTCAAGCAGAAAGAGCTAATCAAGAGATCCTGAGAGGCATCAAGCCCCGGCTCATGGTTCCTTTGCAGAGAACGCCGGGTTGTTGGGTAGAGGAGTTACCATCTGTGCTATGGAGCATCAATACAACACCCAACAGAACAACATGATACACACCGTTCTTCATGGTTTATGGAGCGGAGGCGGTTCTCCCCAGTGATATCCGTCATGATTCACCTCGTGTAACGGCTTATATTGAAGCGGACAATGAGACAGCGCGGCAAGATTCTTTAGACCGGTTGGATGAAGAGCGTTACATCGCAGCCGCCCGATCAGCAATTTACCAGCAGGATCTTCGTCGTTATCATAGTCGCCGAGTCAGAACCAGAACCTTTCAGGAGGGAGATTTGGTGCTTCGGCTCATCCAAGATCAGACTGATATGCATAAGTTGTCCCCACCCTGGGAGGGGCCTTTCGTGGTCAGCAAGAATCTGCATAACGGGTCATACTATCTGATCGATATTCGAGAGCATAAGGACTCACGCACATCAGAGGATGAGACCAACAGGCCGTGGAACATAGCTCATCTTCGGCCTTATTATACCTGAGCGACTGGCTCTACTTATGTACATATTACAGTGATGTATATATTAACTATAATAAATCGGAACCTCAGCCAAAGCGGGGTATTTGTTCTTTTACATCATGCGTGGTTACACGGAGTTGTTTTAAAGCGGCTTCCGGTTTACCCCTTGAGTTCGCTTTGCTAAAAGCATCGTGTCATATCACTTGGAGGATTGGTCGTGTCCGAACCAATGCCATGCCTCTTGATAGGCGAGAGCCACCAGATCACTTGGGGACTTGGTCACGTCTGAACCAGGCATGCCTCTTGATCAGCCTAAGGCCACGGAATCACTTGGGGGCTTGGTCGAACCCGAACCATGACCATGCCATTTGGTCGGCATAAATGCCACAGAATCACTTGGGGACCTGGCTGACTAGAACCATAGTTACACCTAACGGGAGCTTGGTCGTGTTTGGCCATGGTAACACCATTTGATCAGTTTAAATAAACCTTTTTTAACAAACGGTTTTTTCATTGCTTTTGCTTCACACTTTTCTTTGGATGGGGGTTTTTTTGTTTTCTATTGCGTTTTTTAAAGCGACAAAGTTTTTAGATAATTGATTGACGGAACATAGTTCACTTTAATCCGGACACTATTTGACCGGTTTGATCCTTGTTGTTAACATCCTCTTACGGAGTAACACGGGGTTTTTTATAACCCGGCACGGTTTACATGGTAAACCAGCGTCATATATATATGTATACAGGAGTTGTTATCTCCTCCAACAAGGTGGTTTTGCAAAAGCTCCGCTTCAAGATTGGCCAAGCCAACTTCACACTCAACGATGCCAGACATCATATTCCACCTGATGGTACAACCGCAGTGGCACTTGATGAATTTATCATTTCAAAAAAGTGTTTTGGAAAGTTCATTACCACAGGAAGAACAAAACATGCACGAAGGCATATCAACATCAAAGGTATCAGCTAGCCTATTACAAGGCAACATGGGGCCCATAATAATATAATTGTTTTTTCACAAAAGAGAGGCAGTTCTTAAACCGACTTCCGGTTCAAGCTTGATCACCAGCCTGGCCTGACGGTTGTGGGTCATCCTGTGCCGCTTCAGCCTCCGTTTCTCTACCCAGTGGCTGGAAATCCATAGTTGTCCAGTCGATTCCCATTAAAGCTTGAAAAACATCTTCATCATGGATCAGCAATGACGGGTCAATATCGGGAGCGTAAGCATGCTTACGGATTGGAGGAATCAGATTTTCCGATTCATGGATTGGTGCAGCTATTCGCTTGTTCTGACTGTCATATTGCGCCTAATAAAGAGACAAGTCTGCTTCCTCAGCCAACTGACAAGCCAGCGAACGTACCTCCCGGTTTATGGTGCGCAGATCCGCTTCACCAAATTCTGACCCATCTTCCTTCAAGCCGGGATAGCCCTGAGCCGCTTCAATAGGATCGAAATCCGGCACCCAGGCCTTTGCTCGGATCAAGGCATTGACTGCGCCGGTTCGAGCAGCAGATTTCTTTAGCTCTTCAACCTGGGCAGGAAGCACTGACAGTTTCATCAGAGTATCTTGAATCAAAGTGGGCGCCGGTTTGTTATGAGACGCGGTACAGATGATCCGCTGGGCACCAGTATACAATTGTTCAACCAATGTATAGGCGGCTTTCAATTTCTTCCGCACATCTGACCCCAAGTGACCAATGCGTGTCCCTGAAATGCCATAAAAGTTAATAAACCGGCAACTTGGTAAGAAGGCAGAGACAATTCAGAAGGCAAGCTGGCTTACCAAGGATAGCAGTAGTCACGGCATGCACGTGCCGCTTTATGCTGGTCAATTCGTCCGTCACTGGTTTTAGCGCAGCCTCAGCACCCTCTGCTCATTTGATCAAAGCGGATTTTTCAGTGACCCAGTCCGCCTGTTTCTTCTTGAAGTTCTCATTAAGCTGCTCCATGACGCTTAAAGCGCTGGTTAGTTCTTCTTTTGCTTTGGAGGTTTCAGCTTGTTGGGTTTTCAGGTTTTCTAGGAGGTCGGCGATTTGGTTTTCCTTCGTCTTCAGCTCAGCCTGCATGCACACAATTATACGCTTCAACAAAACAGTCCAAGGATTGAAGTACCAACCACATAACAAGTTATGCACTTGGTACTTGGGGGCTAATGCATATTCGATCTTCATTTTTCAATTGCTTGCAAAGTCCCAAGATCAATACAAGTATTCAACTTGGCACTTGGGGGCTAATGGCTATTTGCTCTGATGTGGCAGTTTCAATTACTTACAGTACCGGTTTAACTATGCTAAGTTGAACCGGCCCTTGGGGGCTACATCAACAAATTTCAAAGCATCAAGATCTATATTCGTAAGTCCCGGTTTGAAAGAATATTACAAACCGTCCCTTAGGGGCTAGGAGAGTCACCAAGAATGGAAGCATACAAGCAGGAAGGACCATATGGAAGTTACCTCATATTTATCTTTCATTATATTAACCGGACCGGCTTCATAGTCACGACTGGTATACAACCGGTTCAGATAGCCGGAATGGATATCCTGGGCGTTCAGAGCAGCATAAGTCGTCAGATCAGCGTTCCACTTGCCTTTGCCAAAGGCAGCAAATTCTTCCTTGGCAGAATGTTTGGACAAAGAGACAGGATTGCTTGGCTCAGTATGGCCAGTGCCAGTAATAACGACCTCATCATCCTGAGTACCGCTGGTTTGCACTGGAGCTGCTGGCCTGTCAGTAGGTTTTGCTGGACCGGTGGAGCTTTCAAACCGGATGGAATCTGTGGGCTGATTGACAGGGCCTGAGGCATCAGCAGGTCTCTCTTCAGCAATAGGATCGTCGTCTTGCGGCGGTGGATCATTGGGTATATCCTCAGGAATAGCCGTTTCAAGATCGGCTGTCTTGCCTGGCTCAAGAATGGTGTCTTCTTCGGCCGCTTTGTCCAGGCAGGATTTCTTGCTTGGCCTCGGTTTGGCCCTGAGAAGAATAACAAAATCAAATATAACATATGTTCTAAGGTGAGGTACTGCAAATATCACAATAAGTGTAGCTTACCCAAGCACCGTTTTGAGCGGTGGCAGCTGGGTAGCCGATGACTCGCCAGAAGATGAGTGGGAAGTAACCTGGTAATCAGAGTCAGACGGATTAAGAGGCTGATGAAAGCAGCCCGCTTTAGGACAAGCACTGACAAGCAAAATAGAGACCTCTGAATGGCGTTTCCGAACCAGACTGGTTGGTAAGCCGGCGGAGGTAACTACGTGGCCGCTGTGCCGGGTTGTGCGACGGGCTTCGAGTTGTTGGGTCTTCATAACAAAGTTAGGATCCAGATAAGCAAGAGGATGAGAAAATTTAACTTTCCGGTTTGCCTGACGGATTTTTTGTGAAGGCAAAGTTTCTGAATCGGAAGAGAGAATAATTACCTCTGCAACATCCGCGTGGCTGGCTTCGGCATCATCCTGACAAATACCATCATCAATAAGACGTATGAAAAATAAACCAAGTGAGTCAAGTTCTACCTCAAGATCTGGATTATCCACATCATCATCAGGGGCCGGATTAGAAGATGCCGTGGTTCTTTTCCTGTGGGTAGTCTTCTTCACAGCTTTAGTCTTTTGCCGAGTTGCTCTTTCCGGTTTAGCTGGTTTTTCTGGTTTCTCCTGCGGCAGTTTTTTGCTCCAAAACGGATCATTGCCCTGATTGCACATACAATGATATTAAACAATGACCAGGCATATCAATAAACAGATTCAGCAAAGGAAAAAGTAAAAGTCTTACAGCCGGTGGTTTATTGGTAGCACAGAAGGGAAGCAAGCCGGTTTTAGCGCAGACGTGTTCCGGTTCATTCAACATATTGTTCACAGCCTCTGTGATTCCTTCATCAGAGAGCTGGATTTTTGAATGCCGCAGTGGGTCATCAACACTGCTAGTATACTCGCACATCAAACTGCAGCACTGACTAAGGGGCAGTATGCTCCATGATATCCAACAGCGAGCAAGATCAACCCCTATTAAACCGTTGGCCATAAAGGCTCTGAGCTTTGATAGTTGGGGAGCATACTTTCTTCTCTCCTGGGTGGTCAATCTTTGAGGAAAAGGGTGTGTATTGCTGAGCCACTCCGGATGAAAGCCAGGCAAGGGATTCTCACCAACAGGGGAGGTGTCTTTGCAGTAGAACCATGTCTGATTCCATTCTTTAGGGTGGCTGTGCGGCTTGGCGTGAGGGTATGTGACCTCTTTCCTTTTCTGAATTGCCACACCACCCAACTCCGTATTAGAGCCATCAGTAAATTCAGTACGACGGTTCAAATGGAAAAGGTCTCTGAACAGTTCCACTGTGGACTCTTCTTGAAAGAACACCTCACAGAGCACTTGGAAGTGACACGTATTTGTAACAGAGTTGGGGCCAGTGTCTTGTGGATGGAGTTGGAAATCGGCTAAAACATCCCGGTAAAATTTAGAACCGGGCGGCTTAAAGCCCCAGGCTAAATGATCTACAAACACAACAACCTCTCCTTCTCGAGGTGTGGGAGGGCACTCTTTGCCAGGAGCCCTCCAATGGATGGTATCTTTGCTACCTAAAGCGCCAATCAGGACTAAATCGTCCAATTCAGCCTCTGTGACGCGAGAAGGAACCCAATTGCACTCATAAACTTGTTTGGCCATGATGGAATCTGCAAGGTAGAAGATCCCGGTTCAAAAATAAATTTGACCAAGGTGCGTTGGTATGTGCACTGTTAAACTGGAGACAGAACTATCTGAACCGGAGCTTTCATGAAGCAACCCATCTGGCGGTCCAACAAGGGGACTAATGGCATATACCGGTTTGGAAAATTTTCTCTAAAGTTAAACCGCCTGATCTAAGCATTGGAAAGTTAAGATTGCGGATGGACAAGTACGCAGAAACAGGTTTCACAAGATTTCTTTACAGTATTGGATCTGAAGCAAGTTCAGAAAAAGGGGATAAATACTTAGAAGTTCAAAAGGAGTAGTACCAAACCTATAAGCAAAGCGTTCACATAGATCTACAACTTTGAGATGCATAAGTGAAGGCGAAGGTCAAAACAACTATCATTGCACAGAATAAAGGTTTGCGGATTCATCTAACAGATCTGTCGCAGGAGCAAGAAGCAGACGATGAACACGGAAGAACTATGAAACCCTAAAACAGATCTGCGGGGGAAAGGATAGAAGGCTTACCGGAGCTGCGGAAGATGGCTACGATGCTCTGGTATGCCCAGGTTGATGCAGCGGCCGAGGTTGAGGCAGAGGTCGACGGTGGCGGCGGAGCTCTGAAGTCAGGCGTTGCGGGGAAGACGAAGCACAAGTGGAAGAAGGGAAAGAAGAAAGGAAATGACCCTTCGGTCTTATTTATAAGGCAAAAAGACATGCGTCAGGCGCGAAAATCAAGGAGCCACGAAACGGAGCTGTCGCCTCGATTTCCGCAGAGATATTAGATAAAGAAGCGCAATGGATATCTTCGTCATGACAGGTGACATCACTCCGGTTTACAGTAATCAGAGAAGATGACATCATGGCGGTTTACCAATTTATGAGAAGACATTGAAGATAAAGCTTTTTGGTAAAGGATTGACATGAACCCGTTCAAATCAATCTGGGGCCTAATGTTGGGGATATTACTGCTGGGCGTAAACCGGCCTATCTGGGCCGGGTCAACTTCATCAGTAGCACCAAAGTGATAGAGCCCAAGAGGGCAAACGAGGGCCTAAGGCCCATAGCCGGTTCAAGACTCGTAGCGGTAAACCGGAATTTGTATATAAGCTTGTATTGTAAGTAAGGAATAAAGAGAGACCAACCCGGATACGAATATCGACCGGTGTTGGACTCTGTGAACCGACGGGTGTCACCCATGTATATAAGGGGACGACCCAGTGGCGGTTCAAGGACAGAGACAACAACTCGAGAAATAGGCGAAGCTTGTTTGCTCCCGAGTCATCGAAATCCCATCAATTCCATCACAACTAGACGTAGGCTTTTACCTTCATCGAAGGGGCCGAACTAGTATAAAACTCTCTTGCGTCCTTATGTCCGCTTTAACCCCTTCAAGCTAACCCGTCACGATGGCTCCACGACTAAGTCCTTTCTCTAGGACATCTGCCGTGACAAAACCACGACACTAGCCGTGTGCGGCGCCCCCTTCCACCATATTCCACCTCGGTCATATTGTAGCAGTGCTTAGGCGAAGCCCTGCGTTGGTAGAACACCATCACCGTCATCACGCCGTCGTGCTGACGAAACTCTCCCTCAATGTTTTGCTGGATCGGAGCTCAAGGGACGTCACCGAGTTGAACGTGTGCAGAACTCGGAGGTGCCGTGCGTTCGGTACTTGGATCGGTCGGATCGGGAAGGCGTACGACTACTTCCTCTACGTTGTGTCAACGCTTCCGTTGTTGGTCTACGAGGGTACGTAGACAACACTCTCCCCTCTCATTGCTATGCATCACCATGATCTTGTGTGTGCATAGGAATTTTTTTGAAATTACTACGTTCCCCAACAAGGAGGTCGTTTGGTCTTGTCATTCTTCTTCTTGTTCTTGGACTCGGGCACGTACCCAATCCCTTCCTTAGCCACAACTCCCTTTTGGTTGGTCAAGAGGTCGTTGAGGTTCTTCTTGCCTTGTATGCAAGACGCAAGACCTTTCTCAAGTTTCCCCTTTAGCTTAGTGCTCTCCTCAACAAGATACACATGCTCACAACACGGGTTAGTAGCATTTGCATTATCAATTAACATCATGCGAGGAAAAGTGGCTTTTTACTTGGTTAGCTTTACTTGAAGTTGATCATGAGACTCTTTGAGGCTAGCATGAGCACCCTTCAAGACCTTGTGAGCCTTGTCAAGTAGATCAAACTCCTCTTTGAGTCTAGCAAGATCAACCTCAAGTTCGGCCTTTTCGGATTTTAGCACACGAGAAACAATGAGAACATGATCAAAATCTTTTTGTAA
The DNA here is from genome assembly GCF_003073215.2 of Triticum urartu. NCBI lineage: Eukaryota > Viridiplantae > Streptophyta > Magnoliopsida > Poales > Poaceae > Triticum > Triticum urartu. The sequence continues at coordinate 601,562,774 of NC_053028.1, forward strand.
CTTAGCATGATCAACGTTGTGTGACTCCTCAAGAGCCAAACGAAGACCACGCTCTTCCTCAAGAGCATTGGAAAGATCTGAGATCTCGTCGGCATAGTCACGACTATGCCCTTCCATCTTAGAGATGGTATCTTCGTGAGCCTCGATCATGTCATTGGCTTCACCAAGTTGTTCCAAGAGAGCAACAAAGTGCTTCTTGGATTTACCCTTAAGTTTGCCGATAAAGGCATCAAACTCATTCACCTCCACATTAGCTCCCTCATGTTCATCAATGCTATCCGTCGAAGAAGGATGATTAATGATGGTAATTTTGATGTTGGAGGTTACCTTGTTGGTGGCTTTAGCCATGAGGCACTTGGCGGAGATGCTCTCATTGGGTGAGTCAAAGAGAGACACCCGTGGAGTCGTCGCAATGGCAACAGAGGCCATGGCAACCGACTCACCGTCTTCATCATAGTCATCATCCTCATTTGTACTCTTCTTGTACCACCAATGCCTTGGGGGGAGTCTTCTTGGTGAAGTTGCTCTTGTTGGGGAACGACTTGGCCTTGTCCTTTCGGATGAGCTTGCCACCATTGTCTTCCCTCTTCTCATACGGACACTCAACAACAAAATGACTCACATTGCCACAATTGTAGCAAGTCCTTACATGTTGCTTGCTCTTGGTGCCACTTGAGTTGTTTTTGTTAAAGTTTGGCCTTGAGTTTTTCTTGCTCCAAAATTGCCTTGAAGCAAGTGTCATGTGTTCATGATATGCATACTTAGTATCTTCAGAGTTGCTCTCCTCTTCTTCCTCTTCCTCTTCTTCAACGCAGAGCTTGGCCTTCAATGCAAGGTTGGGCTTCTTTGCCCTTTGAGAACGAAGCACCGCATTGTCGGCGGTCTTGTCCAAAATGTTCATGGCCGCAAACTCATCCAACACTTCGTTTGAGGTCAAAGTGTGGAAGTCCGGCCTTTGACGAATGACGGAGGACATGGCCTTGTGGTAGGGCATCATTGCCTTGAGGAATTTGCGCTTGATCCAATTGTCATCCGTGTCCTTGCTCCCGTGATCTCGGAGTGAGACCGCGAGTTTGGTTACTCTCCGATAAAGATCACGAGGTTCTTCATCTTCTTTCATTGCAAACTCATCGGCCTCATCTTGCACCACTTCATAGTTGGAGCGTTGAATGCTTGCGCTTCCCCAGTAGAGTGAGACAACACAAAGCCATGCGTCTTTGGCCAAGGCGAAGGGCCGAAGATGAGGTAGATCTTCGGGTGGAATTGCATCTTGAATGATGAAGAGGGCATTCTCATTGAATTGATTATCCGCGGCTTCTCGAGGAGTGAAGTTGCTTGGATCATGCGGATAGAAACCTTCTTCAATGATTCTCCAAAGATTAGTGTTCACATGATTTAAATGATGTTTAAAGCGGTAAACCCAAAAATCAAAGTCCTCATTTTTCACAATCTTAGGGGGAGGACCGGCATGATTCAAATGAGTGGAAGGAACAGGTCCACCATAAACAAGTGGTGGTTCCACATGAGCAAAGATGCCGGTGCCATTCTTACCACTAGAAGAAGGATCCTTTTCGCTACTAGCTTCCCCCTTATTGGAGGTAGCATCCGTCACCTTGTCGGTGGGATTACCCACTTTCAACGGTGCGGTGGATAGTTTAAGCCGTTCAAGGAATTTAGTAAACATGCTTTCAACCTCGGTCGTCATGGAGGTTTTCAATGTCTCCAAGGCCACATTGAACTCCTCACGAGAGACCGAGGTTCCCCCATCGCCCGTAGACGAGATCGGATTCACACCGGAGTGTTCCTCCACACCGTCTACGGCATCAACCATACTCTTCGGACAGTAAAGTCCTTAATAAAGAGACGAGGCTCTGATACCAATTGAAAGGATCGATATGGTTGACTAGAGGGGGGGTGAATAGGCAACTAACAATTTTTAACTTTTCTTTACCAAATTAAACTTTGCATCAAAGTAGGTTGTCTAGATGTGCAACTAGGTGAGCAACCTATATGATGCAATAACAACTAACAAACAAGCAAGTAAGAGAAGTAACACAAAAGAGCTTGCACAAGTAAAGGTAAGAAATAACCAAGAGTGGATCCGGTGAAGACGAGGATGTGTTACCGAAGTTCCTTCCTTTTGAGGGGAAGTACGTCTCCGTTAGAGCGGTGAGGAGGCACAATGCTCCCCAAGAAGCCACTAGGGCCACCGTATTCTCCTCACGCCCTCACACAATGCGAGATGTCGTGATTCCACTATTGGTGCCCTTGAAGGCGGCGACCGGACCTTTACAAACAAGGTTGGGTGTCACGCCCTCGATGCGGCTATATCTCCCACGTGTCAAAGCACGACTTAGAGGCATAACCGAATTGAAAGTAATGTCGCAAGTGAGGTAATCTTCACACAACCCATGTAATACATAAGGGAAGAGATACATAGTTGGCTTACAATCGCCACTTCACACAATTACATGAATAAAGCATTACATCATCCAGATACAATCAGGGTCCGACTACGGAACCAAAATAAAAGAAGACTACCCCAAATGCTACACAGATCCCTGATCGTCCCGACTGGGCTCCACTACTGATCGACTAGAACGAAAAAACATAAAGAACAAGATCTTCATCGAGCTCCTACTTGAGCTTGGTTGCGTCACCTGTACAGTTTCATCGACACCTGCAAACTGGTTTTGGAAGTATCTGTGAGCCACGGGGACTCAGCAATCTCACACCCTCGCGATCAAGACTATTTAAGCTTATAGGAAGGGTAAAAGGTATGAGGTGGAGCTGCAGCAAGCGACTAGCATGTTTGGTGGCTAACATATACGCAAAAGAGAGCGAGAAGAGAAGGCAAAGCACGATCGAGAAACTATGATCAAGAAGTGATCCTAGAGCAACCTACGTCAAGCATAACTCCAACACCGTGTTCACTTCCCGGACTCCACCGGAAAGAGACCATCACGGTTACACACGCGGTTGATGTATTTTAATTAAGGTTAACTTCAGGTTTTCTACAACCGGACGTTAACAAATTCCCCTCTGCCCATAACTGCGGGCACGGCTTTCGAAAGTTCAAATCCCTGCAGGGGTGTCCCAACTTAGCCCATCACAAGCTCTCACGGTCAACGAACGATATTCCTTCTAGCGGGAAGACCCGATTAGACTCGGAATCCCGGTTACAAGACATTTCGACAATGGTAAAACAAGTCCAGCAAAGCCACCCACATGTGCCGACAAATCCCGATAGGAGCTGCACATATCTCGTTCTCAGGGCACACCGGATGAGCCAGACGTCGGGTGGGCCAGCCCAGAGTTGCCCCTGGTAGCTCCGGACATCGCTCAGTTTGGACCAACACTTAGACAAGCACTGGCCCGAGGGTTTAAAATAAAGATGACCCTTGAGCCGGCTGACTCAAGGGAAAGAAAAAGGCTAGGTGGTGAATGGTAAAACCAATGTTGGGCCTTGCTGGAGGAGTTTTATTCAAGGCGAACTGTCAAGGGGTTCCCATTATAACCCAACCGCGTAAGGAACGCAAAATCCGGGAACATAACACCGATATGACGGAAACTAGGGCGGCAAGAGTGGAACAAAACACCAGGCATAAGGCTGAGCCTTCCACCCTTTACCAAGTATATAGATGCATTAATTAAATGAGAGATATTGTGATATCCCAACAAATAAACATGTTCCAAAAAGGAACGACATCTCCATGTTCCAACAAGGAACAAACTTCAATCTTCACCTGCAACTAACAACGCTATAAGAGGGGCTGAGCAAAGCGGTAACATAGCCAATCAACGGTTTGCTAGGACAAGGTGGGTTAGAGACTTGGTTCAACAATATAGGAAGCATGATAAACAAGTGGTAGGTATTGCAGCATAGGCATAGCAAAAGAGCGAGCAACTAGCAAGCAAAGATAGAAGTGATTTCGAGGGTATGGTCATCTTGCCTGAAATCCCGCAAGGAAGAAGAACGAGTCCATGAAGAAGACAAACGGACGTAGTCGAACGGGTCCTCACAAACGCGACGTTACCAGAACCAACCCGAAGAAGCAAACACCGGAAAGAAGCACACAACATAGTAAACAACCAACACATGAACATGGTATGATATGCAGGATGCGGTATGCGGTGCATATGCATGATTTCCAAAGGAATGATTGAACCTGGCCTAAACTTGGAATCAAAGAGTGCCACTAGAAAGAGGAGGTGATTTCAGTTGAAATCGATATAAAGATCACCGGAATCGGATGCACGGTTTGGAAATGGCAGGCAAAAGAAATATGGCATCGGTCTGCGATAATCAGCAAGTGACCAACTAAATGCAACAAGATAAATATGCTACAGCACTCAAACATGGCAACAAAATACATGGCAGGGATCCACTCAAGATGCTTGACAAAAGATGGAAACTGAGCTACGGCTAATTCATCCATTAACAGGTTCAAACAAGCATGGCAAAAGTGCAAATGATAACAGGTTTCAGACTTAGTGAAATTAACACAAGTCTGGAATTTAACATCAGGTAGCACACTTTAGAGCATGAAAACTACATGCTACAGGAACTTAACATGGCAAAGCAAGGCATGGCATGAAGCTACTCAAAGCACTTAACAAAAATCCCTTAGTGACCTTGAGCCAAAAGGGATCAGAAAATACAATTGCAAGCATGTGAACATTGTTGGGGAACGCAGTAATTTCAAAAAATTTCCTACGCACACGCAAGATCATGGTGATGCATAGCAACGAGAGGGGAGAGTGTTGTCTACGTACCCTCGTAGACCGCAACGGAAGCGTTGACGCAACGTAGAGGAAGTAGTCGTACGTCTTCCCGATCCGACCGATCCAAGCATGGTTACTCCGGCACCTCCGAGTTCTTAGCACACGTACAGCTCGATGACGCTCCCCGGGCTCCGATCCAGCAAAGCTTCAGGGATGAGTTTCGTCAGCACAACGGCGTGGTGACAATGATGATGTTCTACCGACGCAGGGCTTCGCCTAAGCACTACAACGATATGATCAAGGTGGAATATGGTGGCAGGGGGCACCGCACACGGCTAAGGAACGATCACGTGGATCAACTTGTGTGTCCTAGGGTGCCCCCTTGCCTCCGTATATAAAGGATCCAAGGGGGGGTGCGGCCGGCCCTATGGAGGCGCGCAGGAGGAGTCCTACTCCTACCGGGAGTAGGACTCCCCTCCCGTTCCTTGTCCAACTAGGAGAGGTGGAGGGAGAGAAGGAAAGGGGGGCGCCGCCCCTCCCTCCTTGTCCAATTCGGACTAGGGGGAGAGGGGGTGCGCGGCCTTCCCTGGCAGCCCGTTCCTCTTCTCCACATTAGGCCCATGAGGCCCATTAACCCCCCGGGGGGTTCCGGTAACCCCCCGGTGCTCCGGTTTTATCCGAAACTTCCCCGGAACGCTTCCAGTGTCTGAATATAGTCATCCAATATATCAATCTTTATGTCTCGACCATTTCGAGACTCCTCGTCATGTCCGTGATCACATCCAGGACTCCGAACTAACTTCGGTACATCAAAATGCATAAACTCATAATAACTGTCATCGTAACGTTAAGCGTGCGGACCCTACGGTTCGAAAACAATGTAGACATGAATGAGACATCTCTCCGGTCAATAACCAATAGCGGGACTTGGATGCCCATATTGGCTCCTACATATTCTACGAAGATCTTTATCGGTCAGACCTCATAACAGGGTTTCGGGGTTGAGAGGAGATTTTTAGGGTTTCGGGGAGAGGATCCGAGATTTGGAAAGGGGGGGGCTAGTTTTATAGGTAGAGGGAGCTAGGAGAGTCCAAATGAGGTGCGGTTTTCGGCCACACGATCGTGATCGAACGACCGAGATGATGGAGAGGGTTTTGGTGGGTTTTGGGCCAAAATGGAAGGGTGTTGGGCTGCAACACACACGAGGCATTTTCCGTCCCTCGGTTAACAGTTGGAGTATCAAACGAAGTCCAAATGGCATGAAACTTGACAGGCGGTCTACCGGTAGTAAACCAAGGCCGCATGACAAGTCTCGGTCCAATCCAAAAACGTTTAACACTCGCACACGAAAAGAGGTAGAAAGGGACACCGGGTGACGTAGGAGCGCCGGATTGCAAAACGGACAACGGGGAAAATGCTCGGATGCATGAGACGAATATGTATGCAAATGAAATGCACATGATACATGATATACAATGCATGACACGCAAGCAATGATAAGGCAAACAACAACGAATAACTAGAAGACACCTGGCACATCGGTCTCGGGGCGTTACATTGGGGCAATCTCCACAACTTAATCGGAGGCTCCCAACAATACCACGATTTCACCACAATGGACTATGGCTCCGTGGTGACTTCAACCGTCTAGGGTGCTCAAACACCCAAGAGTAACAAGATCCGCTAGGGATAAGTGGGGGAATCGAAAATCTCTTGGTGGAAGTGTAGATCGGGACCTTCTCAACCACTCCCGAGCAAATCAACAAGTTTGATTGGCTAGAGAGATAGATCGGGCAAAAATGGAGCTTGGAGCATTAATGGAGCTTGAGAGGGAAGAGTGTAACGCCCCGAGACCGATGTGCCAGGTGTCCGTCAGTTATTCGCTGTCGTTGTCAGGTCTTTTGCTTGCGTGTTGCATCTTATCATGTCATCATGTGCATTGCATCATCATGTTTTAAAACTTGCATTCGTCCGGCTTCTCCGAGTCTCTCTGTTGTCCGTTCTGAGCCCAACCACACTTGCACGCGCCCGCGGCATGTCCGAAATAGTATTTTATAAGTGGCCGGAAAATTTTCTCGGAATGGGATGAAAGTTGGCGTGCGGTGTTGTTTTGTTGTTAGTAGACCGCCTGCCAAGTTTCATCGCGTTCGGAGTTCGTTTGACGCCCCAACGGTTAACTATAGCGGCAGTATAGTCGGTCATATCGTCGGACGTTTTCGGTCTCCGAAAGCAGACGCTGGGCCTCCCTCTCTCTTCTCTTGTCTCAGTCTGAGGCCTCCTGCAGCCCACCTACTCCATCCTCGCGATCGGAGGGTCCGAAAACCCCCTAAACCCCCCTAACCCTAGAACCTGCCCTATATAAACCTTCTCCCCTTCCATTTTGGGCAGCTACCTACCCCTCCCCCTAAATTTCCGTGGACCAATCATCTTCCAGCCGCCTCCCACCTCCTCTCCTCGAATTCCGGCGCCGGCCAACACCTCAAGCGCCACTTGGCGCCGCTCAACTAGCCAGCCGCCGCGGTTCAAGCGCTCTCCACCTCTCCCGTGGTGCCACGTCGCCCAACCACCTCCTCCCACCGCTGTGGCCCTGTCAGGCCCATCCGCAGCCCGTCCAGGGCCGAGATGGGCCCGAGCCGCCACCGCGCCCCGAGCTACGAGAGCCCCGTGCTCGAGCTTCCCTGCGTCGCCGCCTCTCTGCCCCTTCACCGCCCGTCCTCGCCACCCTGCACTCGTCGGCCACCGGAGCCTCGCCGCCGGCGAGCACTTCGACAGCAGGCCAGTGCCGCCCTCGCCTCCCTCTGTCTCCCTTCCTGTTCTCCTTCCTCTCCTCACCAGTTCTCTCCCTCCCTCTGTTGCCACAGGAAACCGCCACCGCCTCCATGGACGAGCTCCACCTCGCCGGATCCCGCATCCCCGAGCGTCGTCGACCACCTGTGTCACCGGATCTGGAACACCCGTCCTCGGATCCATCCATCCTCGTCGTCCTCCGGCTCCCTACGCGTCACTCCGCCGTCCCCATCACCGGCAGCCGCCGCGCCATGCTCCTGCCTCTGCTCGAGCAGAGGAGGACGAGCGCTTCCCTACTGGGCCACCTTCCTCCCGCGCATGTGGGCCAACCACGCCCAAGGCCAGCGTGCCCTGCCAGGCCGCCTCCTCCACAGATCTGGGCCAAGCCCATGGTGAGAACCCCCCCTTCAGATCTCTATGCGGTTGGGCCAGCCAGATTCGGCCCATGTCACATTTTTTTTCGTTCTGCGATTTGTCCATTTATCCAGGGAAAACCAACTTTGCAGTTTAGCCCCTAGAACCATGCATCTAATAACTTCTCACCCATGCATCAGAATTAAACAACTTATATATGAAACTTGTTTATAATTTTGTCTACATTCATAATATCCAACTTTCATCTATGTTTGAAATGTTTAAAATGTTGTTTGATTAAATTTGTCCCTATGCGATGTTAAAAATGCTTTAATTCATAACTAAATAACCGTAGCTCCAAATTTAATAATCTTTATATGTAAACGGGGTAGAATTTTGCCTAGCTCAACATGGTGGCATTGCTTTGCATGGTTAACAACTATAAAATATGGTTTAGGGCAGAACAGTACCGAACCTAATATATGCATATGGGGATTACCGGAATTGTTGTTCGTTGCTTCCGGCCTCATTTAAACTTGACTAGATAGGTACTTTTATTTTGCTTCACCCTCTTGCCATGTTTAACAACATTTAGTATTGTTGAGTACATAAACGAGATCGAACTAAATAATTGATGTGGTGCTCCGTCAATATGCAACTCGTTGCATATTGAGCTCCACTTAATTTGTAGGGTGGTTTGTAGCTCTTTGCCATGCCATGCCAGTATCATTAAACCGGACATGCATCATACTCGGTTGTGCATCATGCCATGTTGATGTGTTGGTCGTTTACTATGTTGTGTGCTTCTTTTCCGGTGTTTGCTTCTTCGGGTTGGTTCCGATAACGTCGCGTTGTGAGGACCCATTCGTCTACGTTCAGTTTGTCTTCTCCATGGACTCGTTCTTCTTCCTTGCGGGATCTCAGGCAAGATGACCATACCCTCGAAATCACTTCTATCTTTGCTTGCTTAGTTGCTCGCTCTTTTGCTATGTCTATGCTGCGATACCTACAGCTTGCTTATCATGCCTCCCATATTGTGAACCAAGCCTCTAACCCACCTTGTCCTAGCAAACCGGTGTTTTGGCTATGTTACCGCTTTGCTCAGCCCCTCTTATAGCGTTGTTAGTTGCAGGTGAAGATTGAAGTTTGTTCCCTGTTGGAACATGGAGATGTTGTTCCTTGTTCGGAACATGTTTACTTGTTGGGATATCACAATATATCTTATTTAATTAATGCATCTATATACTTGGTAAAGGGTGGAAGGCTCGGCCTTATGCCTGGTGTTTTGTTACACTCTTGCCGCCCTAGTTTCCGTCATATCGGTGTTATGTTCCCGGATTTTGCGTTCCTTACGCGGTTGGGTAATAATGGGAACCCCTTGACAGTTCGCCTTGAATAAAACTCTTCCAGCAATGCCCAACATTGGTTCTACCATTCGCCACCTAGCCTTTTCTTTTCCCTTGGGAGTCGCGCTACTGAGGGTCATCATTATTTAACCCCCCCCGGGCCAGTGCTCCTCTGAGTGTTGGTCCAAACTAGAGTCCTGTGCAGCGCCCCCTCGGGGAAACTCGAGGTTTGGTTTTAGTTGTATGGAGAGCTCATCTGAGTGTGCCCTGAGAACGAGATATGTGCAGCTCCTATCAGGATTTGTCGGCACATTCGGGCGGTGTTGCTGGTTTAGTTTTACCCTGTCGAAATGTCTTGTAGAACCGGGATACCGAGTCTGATCGGAATGTCTCGTGAGGAGATCTATTCCTTCGTTGACCGTGAGAGCTTGTGATGGGTTAAGTTGGGACACCCCTGCAGGGATTGAACTTTCGAAAGTCGTGCCCGCGGTTATGGGCAGATGGGAATTTGTTAACGTCCGGTTGTAGAAAACCTGAAGTTGACCTTAATTAAAATACATCAACCGCGTGTGTAACCGTGATGGTCTCTTTCCGGCGGAGTCCGGGAAGTGAACACGTTGTTGGAGTTATGCTTGACGTAGGTTGTTTTAGGGTCACTTCTTGATCATACTTTTATCGACCGTGCTTTGCCTTCTCTTCTCGCTCTCATTTGCGTATGTTAGCCACCATATATGCTAGTCGCTTGATGCAGCTCCACCTCATACCTTTACCTTACCCATAAGCTTAAATAGTCTTGATCGCGAGGGTGCGAGATTGCTGAGTCCCCGTGACTCACAGATACTTCCAAAACCAGCTTGCAGGTGCCGATGAGTCCGTGCAGATGACGCAACCAAGCTCAGGAGGAGCCCGATGAAGATCTTGTCCTTTGTGTTGGTTTGTTCTACTTGATCAGTAGTGGAGCCCAGTTGAGGTCGATCGGGGACCGTGTCGCATTTGGGGTTCTTCTTTTATTTTGGTTCCGTAGTTGGACCTTGATTGTATCTGATTGATGTAATGCTTTATTCATGTAATTGTGTGAAGTGGCGATTGTAAGCCAACTATGTATCCCTTTCCCTTATGTATTACATGGGTTGTGTGAAGATTACCTTACTTGCGACATTGCTTTCAATGCGGTTATGCCTCTAAGTTGTGCTTTGACACGTGGGAGATATAGCCGCATCGAGGGCATTACAAGTTGGTAATCAGAGCCTTCCCCGACCTTAGGAGCCCCATTGCTTGATCGAACTAGCAGCCGTTGTTGAGTCTAGAAAAATGTTTTGAGTCATTTAGGAATTATATATCGGAGAGTTTAGGAATTCTTTTTACTTCCCAGTCTCCTCATCGCTCTGGTAAGGCATCCTGACGTAGAGTTTTGACTATTCTCTTCTCAAATTTCACTAAAAAAATTTAGGATCACGCGGGTATCTTGGAATCTTTTCGATGGTTTTGTGACGAGAACATTGTCTTGGTACCTCCTGTCAGGGGTTTTGTGGAAGTGTCCCCGGGAGTTGAGCTCCGAGGCGTTGTCGTCATAATTTTATCGTTGCAGTTCTAGAACACCTGAGTTTAGTATGCCGACATCGAAAATCTCTTTTATGAAGTTGATTGGTGAGATAACCTCGACGCCACCCAGTACTGGGGCGGGAGTTCGGGAGTATCGCCATAACTCGTATAACGGATGCTTTTCGAAGGTTGAGGTAGATGATTTCTGAAGGTTTCTTGATTATGTGTTGAAGGATGGATACAGCTAGATGTAGGATTTGCTAGTTTGGGTGAGATATTATGCTTCCCCTGTATCCCCAACACCTGATTGCATAACCGGAAAGGTTCGGGAGTTTTATAAGTGGGAATTCAAGTAGCTCTTAGGATATCTTTCCAACAGATGTATGATATGAAATTGGGGTTCGACGTCTAGTGGTCCGCATATTCACGGTCGGTTTTACAGTGGTCTCGTTGTGTCTTAAAGAGTCCTTGGCTATGCCGACTCGGGGACGCTTCGTATGTCATGTGCACTGCCTTGTACATGATGGTGCTGTACGATCGAGCCCGTGTAGGCCCCACCACGAAAACTTCGGATGAAATCTCTATCATATGTTTGTTCCGGCTTATTCTGCTAGCCAATCCTTTGTTTTTGTTTTGAGTTGTGGTATTCGAGTTGCTTCGAAGTCAAATGTTGATTCCATAACCTTTCTAAGCGGTGTTCTCATATTTCTTTGAGAATACAAATCCTTCTCGTTTATTGAGATTGTCATGTCAATCCTTTTTCACCAGTGTGTTTCTCTTCAAGTGGATCCGATCATTTCTGCATCCGCAAGATCAAGCATCAGGTTCTTCTGAACGGCGTTTATTTCATCCATCCCCAAGTTGCCTTTGTTTTTCCCCCCCCCCCCCCCCTTTTTTTTTTCAAGGAATCCGATGTTTTAATCAAGTATCCTTTATATTCTTGTGAGGTCTCTCCATTCTTTTTCTATCTATATTCTTATCCGGTGATTCTCATGAAGATAGTAACGGAGCTTCTAGTTCATCATTCTTCGTTTCTTTTATCTTCTCCGGTGGTTTCAAGTCAAGCTTTGTTGATCTTACCCTTTCCTCATTTCAATGTTTTCTCTTACCGGTGCACCTTATATTCAGTCATTCCACGCTCGTTATTCTATTGTTCCGGAGTGCTCAAGATATCTCGATGATTCGTGTTTTCCACTCTTTCGAGGATGTTATCTCTTTCAAGTCATTTAATTCAACCGGTGCACTCTCTCTTTTGAAAACGTTCTACGGTGTTTCTTTTGAGTGGGCCCTAACCCACAGGTCTTTTCCCAGGATCTTACCTGACTCTTCTTATTCTCCCGGAGTTAGTCTCAAATTCATTTCAAAGTGTGACGTAAGAATGAATTATCATCAAGCAAATGTCTTTCTCCAAGATCTTTCAAATTCTTTTCATCGTTGGTTCAACTTTTCCATTCTTCTTTATTCCGGAGTATCTCGATAATTCTTGGTGGTGTTTCTCGTCTTCATTCTCAGGTTTTGAAGAACGAAGAAGACTTTTCCTCCATATCTATCCGTTCTCTCTGAGATTCGTGATTCTAGCTTGTTGCCATCCTCTCATAATTATTTGCGATTGTGAGATATTCTTTTCACCCATCCGGAGTAATTCAGAGTATTTTTAGTTTGATTCTCCGGAGCCCATCATCTCATAATTATTCATTCCCAGCTTTCAGTTATCGTTCTCCTAATCTTACCGGTGCATCGATCAATTATCCTCTAATCAGTTCTTGATCTCTTCGTTCTCATGTAACTGAATCCCCTCAAGCTTCTTCGTTCATTTGCTAATTCTTCCCGGTGTTTCTTTATCTTTTCTTCGTTCATTTTCAATTCTTACGGTGGTTCGTGCAAGATTCCTCTACTTTCGTTATCATATCAATTCATTCGTTGTTTCGATTCCACCGGTGTTTCGTTGAAGACCTTCTCAAGTTTACGGTATTTCTCTCTTAATCCTTGATACGAGTATAAGTAGTGTGCCAAATCCATTGTTTATCATCAATTTAATTGATGAAGGACAACCATAATGTAATTCTTATTCTTGTTTCATCCAAATGATTATTTCTTATTCCGGAGGCCCTTCAAACTCTCGGTTTCATTTGTTTTCATCTTCTCTTTTTGCCCGGAGTTCCAACCTCTTTCAATTATATTATCACGGAGTTCTCTGTCTAAATCATTGCGAGGCTTAAATCTTATTCTTTTCATTATTCAATTATTTTGGATCATTCTTTTATTACCGGAGTTCTTCATGAAGGTTCTACATGATGGATTCATCAAGGATTTAATCCCTTCTCGAAGTTTTCATCGAGATTCTTTTCTAAGGAGCTCAAACATTCTCATCTTGCAATCCGGAGTTCAATCTTTCTTCCGTATCATTGGAGATGGTATTATGTCATTCTTAATAATTTGAGTTCATGTTTCATAACTCACATGTTGTTATGAATGAGGTATTTTAAATCCATCAATCTCGTTGTTGGAGCTATCTTGGGCTATATTTCACCTAAAATCGTCCCTGAGGATTGTTGCTATTTATGGTGCTCATATAAGACCCAAGTTCTTCATCTATCCTCTCGGTAATAGTTCCTCGTCTCCTTGTTCTTATCAATCCAATCTATTATTCCGTTAGTGGCAGAGTTTCACCTCAAGATCTTGAGATGTTTTTCCCATAAGCCCACAACTAGCTTACTCCTTGCGTGGCTGGATTTCCGACAACTCCGTTCGACCCTTCTCCTAAGGATGCCTTTTCAAACTCTTTTGTGGCAGAAGTTGTCATTTTCTTCTCAATTCTTTCTTTTCCAACGATTTGGCTTCTATTCTTTCTCCTGGAGGCATTGTGATGTTGTTCTTTTCTACCATCATCTCGTTTGTCTAAGATCATGTTCTTTTCATGATTGTCCATTTAACCGGAGTGTCGTGCCCTCTTTTCAAGTTCTATCACCATAATCAAGTTCTTATTCAATTATTTTCTTTTCAACCGGAGTGCTGCCGAATTTGGTCTTCCTTCATCCCCTTCCTTAACCGGAGTGTTTTCAATATATATCTTCCCTTCAACCTCAAGGTTTTCGCAATGTTCTTTGTCCCTCTTTTTCTAACGGAGTGTTTTCAACTTCATTCTTCTCCGTTGCTTTCTTTCTTTCATTTTGCGAAACCTTTTCAAGGTTCTGTGGTTTCACTCGTTTGTCAAAGAAGCAACTTAGTTTTACCTCTTCTCTTTCTCTTCCGTTTTCCTACCGCTGCCATTCTAGATCCCGGGACGAGATCCTCTCGTAGTGGTGGAGTGTTGTAACGCCCCGAGACCGATGTGCCAGGTGTCCGTCAGTTATTCGCTGTCGTTGTCAGGTCTTTTGCTTGCGTGTTGCATCTTATCATGTCATCATGTGCATTGCATCATCATGTTTTAAAACTTGCATTCGTCCGGGTTCTCCGAGTCTCTCTGTTGTCCGTTCTGAGCCCAACCACACTTGCACGCGCCCGCGGCATGTCCGAAATAGTATTTTATAAGTGGCCGGAAAATGTTCTCGGAATGGGATGAAAGTTGGCGTGCGGTGTTGTTTTGTTGTTAGTAGACTGCCTGCCAAGTTTCATCGCGTTCGGAGTTCGTTTGATGCCCCAACGGTTAAATATAGCGGCAGTATAGTCAGTCATATCGTCGGACGTTTTCGGTCTCCGGAAGCAGACGCTGGGCCTCCCTCTCTCTTCTCTTGTCTCAGTCCGAGGCCCCCTGCAGCCCACCTACTCCATCCTCGCGACCGGAGCCATCGGATCGCGATTGGAGGGTCCGAAAACCCCCTAAACCCCCCTAACCCTAGAACCTGCCCTATATAAACCTTCTCCCCTTCCATTTTGGGCAGCTACCTACCCCTCCTCCTAAATTTCCGTGCCCCAATCATCTTCCAGCCGCCTCCCACCTCCTCTCCTCGAATTCCGGCACCGGCCAACCCCTCAAGCGCCACTTGGCGCCGCTCAACTGGCCAGCCGCCGCGGTTCAGGCGCTCTCCACCTCTCCCGTGGTGCCACGTCGCCCAACCACCTCCTCCCACCGCCGTGGCCCTGCCAGGCCCATCCGCAGCCCGTCCCGGGCCGAGATGGGCCCGAGCCACCACCGCGCCCCGAGCTGCGAGAGCCCCGTGCCCGAGCTTCCCTGCGTCGCCGCCTCTCTGCCCCTTCACCGCCCGTCCTCGCCACCCTGCACTCGTCGGCCACCGGAGCCTCATCGCCGGCGAGCACTTCGACAGCAGGCCAGTGCCGCCCTCGCCTCCCTCTCTCTCCCTTCCCGTTCTCCTTCCTCTCCTCACCAGCTCTCTCCCTCCCTCTGTTGCCACAGGAAACCGCCGCCGCCTCCATGGACGAGCTCCACCTCGCCGGATCCCGCATCCCCGAGCGCCGTCGACCACTTGTGTCACCGGATCTGGAACACCCATCCTCGGATCCATCCATCCCCGTCGTCCACCGGCTCCCTACGCGTTGCGCCGCCGTCCCCATCACCGGCAGCGCTGCGCCATGCTCCTGCCTCTGCTCGAGCAGAGGAGGACGAGCGCTTCCCTACTGGGCCACCTTCCTCGCGCGCATGTGGGCCAACCACGCCCAAGGCCAGCGTGCCCTGCCAGGCCGCCTCCTCCATAGATCTGGGCCAAGCCCATGGTGAGAACCCCCCCTTCAGATCTCTGTGCGGTTGGGCAAGCCAGATTCGGCCCATGTCACGTTTTTTTTCGTTCTGCGATTTGTCCATTTATCCAGGGAAAACCAGTTTTGCAGTTTAGCCCCTAGAACCATGCATCTAATAACTTCTCATCCATGCATCGGAATTAAACAACTTATATATGAAACTTGTTTAGAATTTTGTCTAGATTCATAATATCCTACTTTCATCTATGTTTGAAATGTTTAAAATGTTGTTTGATTAAATTTGTCCCTATGCCATGTTAAAAATGCTTTAATTCATAACTAAATAACCTTAGCTCCAAATTTAATAATCTTTATATGTAAATGGGGTAGAATTTTGCCTAGTTCAACATGGTGGCATTGCTTTGCATGGTTAACTACTATAAAATATGGTTTAGGGCAGAACAGTACCGAACCTAATATATGCATATGGGGATTACCGGAATCGTTGTTCGTTGCTTCCGGCCTCATTTAAACTTGACTAGATAGGTACTTTTATTTTGCTTCACCCTCTTGCCATGTTTAACAACATTTAATATTGTTGAGTACATAAACGAGATCGAACTAAACAATTGATGTGGTGCTCCGTCAATATGCAACTCGTTGTATATTGAGCTCCACTTAATTTGTAGGGTGGTTTGTTGCTCTTTGCCATGCCATGCCATGTATCATTAAACCGGACATGCATCATACTCGGTTGTGCATCATGCCATGTTGATGTGTTGGTCGTTTACTATGTTGTGTGCTTCTTTTCCGGTGTTTGCTTCTTCGGATTGGTTCCGATAACGTCTCGTTGTGAGGACCCGTTCGTCTACGTTCAGTTTGTCTTCTTCATGGACTCGTTCTTCTTCCTTGCGGGATCTCAGGCAAGATGACCATACCTTCGAAATCACTTCTATCTTTGCTTTCTTAGTTGCTCGCTCTTTTGCTATGCCTATGCTGCGATACCTACCACTTGCTTATCATGCCTCCCATATTGTGAACCAAGCCTCTAACCCACCTTGTCCTAGCAAACCGTTGTTTTGGCTATGTTACCGCTTTGCTCAGCCCCTCTTATAGCGTTGTTAGTTGCAGGTGAAGATTGAAGTTTGTTCCTTGTTGGAACATGGATATGTTGTTCCTTGTTCGGAACATGTTTACTTGTTGGGATATCACAATATATTTTATTTAATTAATGCATCTATATACTTGGTAAAGGGTGGAAGGTTCGGCCTTATGCCTGGTGTTTTGTTCCACTCTTGCCGCCCTAGTTTCCGTCATATCGGTGTTATGTTCCCGGATTTTGCGTTCCTTACGCGGTTGGGTAATAATGGGAACCCCTTGACAGTTCGCCTTGAATAAAACTCTTCCAGCAATGCCCAACATTGGTTTTACCATTCGCCACCTAGCCTTTTCTTTTCCCTTGGGAGTCGCGCTCCTGAGGGTCATCATTATTTAACCCCCCCCCCCCCGGGCTAGTGCTCCTCTGAGTGTTGGTCCAAACTAGAGTCCTGTGCAGCGCCCCCTCGGGGAAACTCGAGGTTTGGTTTTAGTTGTATGGAGAGCTCATCTGAGTGTGCCCTGAGAACGAGATATGTGCAACTCCTATCGGGATTTGTCGGCACATTCGGGCGGTGTTGCTGGTTTAGTTTTACCCTATCGAAATGTCTTGTAGAACCGGGATACCGAGTCTGATCGGAATGTCTCGGGAGGAGGTCTATTCCTTCGTTGACCGTGAGAGCTTGTGATGGGCTAAGTTGGGACACCCCTGCAGGGATTGAACTTTCGAAAGCCGTGCCCGCGGTTATGGGCAGATGGGAATTTGTTAACGTCCAGTTGTAGAATACCTGAAGTTGACCTTAATTAAAATACATCAACCGCGTGTGTAACCGTGATGGTCTCTTTCCGGCGGAGTCCGGGAAGTGAACACGGTGTTGGAGTTATGCTTGGTTTTAGGGTCACTTCTTGATCATACTTTTATCGACCGTGCTTTGCCTTCTCTTCTCGCTCTCATTTGCGTATGTTAGCCACCATATATGCTAGTCGCTTGCTGCAGCTCCACCTCATACCTTTACCTTACCCATAAGCTTAAATAGTCTTGATCACGAGGGTGCGAGATTGCTGAGTCCCCGTGACTCACAGATACTTCCAAAACCAGCTTGCAGGTGCCGATGAGTCCGTGCAGATGACGCAACCAAGCTCAGGAGGAGCCCGATGAAGATCTTGTCCTTTGTGTTGGTTCGTTCTAGTTGATCAGTAGTGGAGCCCAGTTGGGGTCGATCGGGGACCGTGTCGCATTTGGGGTTCTTCTTTTATTTTGGTTCCATAGTTGGACTTTGATTGTATCTGATTGATGTAATGCTTTATTCATGTAATTGTGTGAAGTGGCAATTGTAAGCCAACTATGTATCTCTTTCCCTTATGTATTACATGGGTTGTGTGAAGATTACCTCACTTGCGACTTTTCTTTCAATGCGGTTATGCCTCTAAGTCGTGCTTCGACACGTGGGAGATATAGCCGCATCGAGGGCGTTACAAAGAGGTAGGTCAACGGGGAAGAAGGGGACCCCTTTTATAGTGGGGGCAACAATCCAACCGTTGCCCCACCAACCAGCCCCGCAGAGGGCGGTAGTACCGCTTGGGGGGCGGTACTACCGCTGAGCCAGCGGTACTACCGCTCCAGCTAGCTGTACTGCCGCGCAAAGGAAAGAAGCAGGGACCTGGACCTAGAGCGGTACTACCGCGGTGGTAAGGGCGGTACTACCGCTGCGAAGCGGTACTACTGCCTCTACTGCCGCAACTAGTACCCCAAAACCCGACATGAGAAAAAGAGCCCTCGAGTCGAGGCGGTAGGAGCCAGACAGGCCAGCGGTAGTACATCTGCGGAGTCACCGGCGGTCTACCGCTGCGGAGCGGTATTGCCGCTTGTGACCCCTCAGCGGTACTACCGCTGGGTAGCACGGTACTACCGCTGGGACCCAGACAAGAGAGAGAAGATCTCACCGTCAAAGCTGAAGTTGAGGCGGTAGGGCCAGACAGGCCAGCGGGAGTACAGCTGCGGAGTCACCGGCGGTACTACCGCTGCGGAGCGGTACTGCCGCTTGTGACCCCTTAGCGGTACTACCGCTGGGTAGCACGGTACTACCGCTGGGATCCAGACAAGACACACAAGAGAGAACAGATCTCTCCAATGAAGCGGAAGAGCTCTGAGGGTGAGAAGCGGAAGTGTACGTGTTGATTCCACCCAAGCAATACCACAGCGGACCCCCTCTTGATAGTACGGTGCCCTCTATGCAACTAGTCCACCGAAAGAGAAACGAAAGAGCTACACAGTCTTGAATGACACTCCGAGGGGAAGAAATCGTCTCATGCCAAGGATGAATCTCTGAAATACTCAAAGCACAAGATTAGTCCGCAAACACGTTGTCATCAATCACCAAAACCACATCGAGAGAGATATGCCTCAACAATTATTATTATTGTCTTACAAATATTGTAATGTCGCAAATTTATCAAAAAAATACTAGCACAATTGTTTGTGAAATAACGGTCTATGTGTAAGTCCGAATCAAAATAGAGAAATTTGAATATTATTCATGTAGCTAAGTCATCGTCTATTTTACAAACAGAGAAATTTATAACATTGATCACCATGGGCTTTACCAACCTTGTGTTTATTAGAAAGAGGATTCATGGAACTTTGTAACAAGTTGTAACTCAAAATCTATGCGTTCCTTTGAGTTGGTTTGTGTGAATTTTTCACTTTATACTCCTTTTGATCACGTGAAAGGGTTGTATAAACAGTCCCACGGTGTTTAAAACATATGTACTTTCCCATCAGTTTCTATTACAACCTTCTATAAAATGTAAACAAATTACTATATTTGTGTTCAAAATGATAGTTCTCACAGGACCAGAAAGGTGATGGTCACCTTTTAGTTACTCCAATAGCCAACAAGTACATGGTTGATCCTTTCACCTTTTTAATTTGGAAAATAAGAGTACACAACTGATCATCTCAATTTTAAATATACCATTTTTCTCTTTTACATATATTCTTATTGCAACTTTATGAATAAAATTTCTATAGATCTACTCAGCCTTACCAATTTAGCAACGTATCTACCCTAAGAGAAACTCTAGCACAATCACAAGATGAACCTGATCACTCTAATAACTGTCAATATATCGATTTTGGCCAAAATGACACTTTAGCATAGTTGCCATATACTCCCGGTCGCCATAATTTTTGGAACTCACTCCATATTTGGAGGCTAGGGAGGTCCCGTATGAAGCTCGCTCCATACCCAACCGCCGACGCGGGAGGGAAGTTTCAGCTTCTTCCTCCACGCGTCACGACCGAGTTTTGAACTTGCACAACACACGTACATACACCACCATGCACAGATAATCGCCGGTTAATGGTGTCGATCGCTCCCCCTAATTCCCAAAAAGTGGTCATTAGGATGACCACACGGCTACATCCCTGGCTATAACCTATAAAAGCCCAATGGCGAGGCGTCCCTGTCACCAAAGCCCTAGCCATCACTTCCCCTCCCATCTCTTTCACCGTCCGGCACAATGCCGCCGCACAAGAACACAACCTACTAGCTAAACTTGGCATTGGAGCGGAACATTCCGCCCCAGACATTGCACACTGGCGGTGCTAACTCTCCTCGCGGCACACTAGCTGCAGCAGCCGCCGGATCCTCCTCCAACGGTGGCAGTGGATCTGGCAGCTGTGCGAGATCCAACGCAACCCATGGCAGCCACGGGGATTCCAGCCCCCTCGTCTAGGTGAAGGAGGAGGAGGAGGCCAGCCCCGTTGGTCGAATCGCCCCCCTCGTCCTGGTGAACGAGGTCGACCCTGTCCTGGCCCACCTGGAGCCGAAGCACGAGGACCTGATCCATGTCATGCTTCATCTCTTCTCCCTTGAAGCTCGCAATGAGGAGCGCATCCTCCGTCAGTGGCAGCTCGCGGCTACCTCTAGCGAGCCCAATCCATACGGCTTCTTCGAGGATCTCTCGTCGAAGGAGGAGGAGGACAACTAGACGATGCCGGCCACCAACTACCATAGCGTAGGTAGTACTAGCTTGCAATGTCGCTCGAATAGCGACTATTTTGGAAATGTTAAATGAATTTTGAACTCACTAATTATATGTAACACTATGCATTCTGGCAACTATTACAGTTTCTCTTAGGTTATTTTCTCTCATACATGTGTTTGCTATGTCTAATTTGAGCCTAAGTTGCCCCTACATTATGGAAGGAAATGAAAATAAATAAATATGAGGACCGCATTATGGATCGTGCTCTGCATGGCCGATGGCGATCGCAGATACAACGAACCTGCTAGAGTTACTCTAATTAGGTGGCTTGAATATCCTGGCCTCCATATCCATATGGTGTGCTATCTACATGGCGTCCGCTAGAGTTGCTCTAACTTGACTTGAATATCCTGGATAAGACACGGGCGCTAGCTATAGCTAGTCTAGTCACCGGATAAGAAAGCGAAGGGCGAGAGATGGAAAAAAAGAAGAGAGATTAGGCAGGTCGATCACCACGAGCATGGAGACAGTCCAGTCCAACACATACACACGCAGATACGCTGCCTGCTGACATGCAAAGTGTTGTCAAATATTACTTTGCAACTCGATCCTAAGCAAGCTGCTAGCTAAGTGAGAATTTGCTACACGTAAAATTCTTCTCTAAACACCCAACGCACCTAGCAAGCTTATCTTGACTTTCTGGACGCACCATATTCATGGCAATGGATCCCATTCCCTGTTCTCGTGGATGGAGAAATTAGTAGCATTAGGTACGACGGGGACGGGGACGTTTCAATAGTCTCCATCTTATACTCCTCAGGAAAAATAACTTTTTTTTAGGTGAAGGAAAAATAACTAAGACGAGACATGTTCATGAATTTGGACCGCCATGCCCAACAAGATCGAACCGAAGTCGGACCGAGGAGCGCCAACCCTACCTACGAGAAGAATCTCTATGGCCGCCACTTCATCTCTCATATTGCAAAAAACACCAACCAATTTTCCCAACGGACTAGACAAGTAAATAGCATACAACAACTACTTTACATGTTAGGGTTTAAAAAAATACCGGTTTTTAATTTTTCACTAATAACTACCAAGTCCGGGGTTGGCTGTTTCAAAAAACCCTAATCACAGAGTGCTTTAAAACTGATCATGATTATGACAGTTGGGACCCGCACATAAGAGAAATGTTTGTTTGACCGTTTGTTTGACTGATACCTTACATGTAGGGCCCACATGTCAGTATCTCTGTATGTTTTTTTAAAAGCAATTGGGTCCCTATAACTTTTTTCAAAAAAGCAATCCAGTCCCTGACTGTTTTATGGAAAAAGCAATCGGGCCCTTGCTCCTTAGTGTGCGCCCTTCCGTGCTCAATATCGAGAGGAGCGCGCTCGCCGGCCAGCCGCCGTCGTGACGTCCAGAAGCCATGGCGCCGCTGCGGAGATCCCTCTCATCGCCCGTCCAATGTGTGCCGCCGCGGAGCTCCCTTCCAGCGTGCGTGGCGGCCGCGGCCTCCTCCTGCCGGCGAGCTGCGCCTACAGCCATCGTGAGCTCCACCGCCGCATGGCCTCTCTCTCTCCCACTTTCCTGGGCGCGGCGACCTGAGCCCCTCGCTATGGAGCTCGGTCGGCGGCGGCCCGTGATCCTGGCCATGGAGCAAGGATGGCGGCAGCCCATGCCCCTAGACACAGCGGGCCGAGTCCCTGCCCCCTGGCCATGGCGTGCGGTTGGTGGCGGCCCGTGCTCCTGGGTGGCGACTGGTCCTTCGCGTGGTGCTCCTTCCCCCAGTCGGCCCTGGCTTGGCATGCAGTGGGTGGTGGAGCTTGGGCCTTGGCCATGAGGAGAAGGAAGAGACCAAAAGATAAGAGGAAGAAGAGGGAACTTACATGTGGGTCCCGCATGTAAGTTAACGGTCAAACAAACAGATTGTTTAGGAGTGGGCCCGACCTGTCATAAAACGGGTTAAATCGCTAGCAACGAGTGATTGTGGTTTTTTAAAACAGCCAACCCCTGATTTGGTAGTTACCAGCGAAAAATTAAAAACCGATAGTTTTTTGAAATCCTAGCCTGTAAAGTAGTAGTTTTATGCTATTTACTCGAACTAGACTCGGGGCAGCAAGGGGAACTGATACTCCAAAAGGCAATTCCAACATGACGTTTAACATGCAACCCAAACACCATGGTGGATGGCGTTATCAAAAAGGGTCAGATGAGGATTTTTTTAAAGGGGTTCAAATCATGCTAAACTTTGGCAAAAGAGTCAAAAGAGTGATTTTGGCCTCCCATGCTAAGGGTCATTGGCACTGGCCCCAAACGCGTGGGAGAGGGCCGGGACGGCTATACTAGGCGAGATCACTAATTAAGAAGTACTCGTTGCAAAGAACACTTCACTTTCCCAGGTCGCGACAAGTGGCGCACATGCAGCGCGCCACTTGTCGCAACCTGGAGGTTTTCCCTTTTTTCGTAGATCCGTTTATTCAAAACGTTTTATCTCTTAAACCGTGTGTCCAAATCTCGAACCGTTTTCACCATTGGATTCCTCGCGTCGAGATCTTTAAAACTAGATCCCATGTTGATAGGTTTTGACGAACTTTTTTTTCACGAAAAAAACCGGACGAAAAAAACCGGGCGGAAAAACCGAACCGGGAGCATGGTTTTTTTCCCTTTCCGAAAGAGGCACGCCCGTGCCTCTCGCGAAATCACAACCGTGCCTCTCGTGGAAGCAAAACCGTGACTCTCGTGGAAGGAAAAAAAACAGAAAACGCGTTTTTTTTCCTTTCTCGAGAGGCACGATCGTGACTCTCGCGAAAGCACAACCATGCCTCTCGCGGAAGCAAAACCGTGACTCTCGTGAAAGAAAAAAAACAAAAAACGCGTATTTTTTCCCTTTCCGAGAGGCACGGCCGTGACTTTCGCGTAAGCACAACCATGCCTCTCGCGGAAGCAAAACCGTAACTCTCACGAAAGAAAAAAAACAGAAAACGCGTTTTGTCTTTCCCTTTCCGAGAGGCACGGCCGTGACTCTCGCAAAAGCACAACCGTGCCTCTTACGGAAGAAAAACCGTGACTCTCGCAAAAGAAAAAAAATAGAAAACACGTTTTTTTTTCGTTTCCGAAAGGCACGGCCGTGACTCGATAAAGCACAACCATGCCTCTCGCGGAAGAAAAACCATGACTTTTGCGAAAGGAAAAAAAACGCGTTCTTCCGCGCAAAAAATAATTCGAAATTTTTTTTGATCGAAAAGCTAAGAAAGACCGGGGGAAACCAAAACATAAAAAAACCGGGAAAAATCGTTTAAAAAGCTGAAAACGCGTGTGGAAAAATAAAAAAACAAAATCCGAAGGGAGCGTCCAGAGCGCGACACGTGGCGAATGGCTGAGAGCGCGACAAGTGACGCTGATCGTTGCGAGGCTCCCGAAGAAGCGTTCGTTAACTAGTTGCTCTCTATACTAGGGGCCTTCAAATCTGGATTTGAACAAAACGTTGCCACATGTCGCCTCCTTGCTGCCCAACATGGCAGACACATGGCCCATCGGGAGCTGCCTGCCCTCTGCCATCCGGGGCCGCTACCCCCACCTCTGAAATCCTAAGAGAGAGAGAGAGAGAGAGAGAGAGAGAGAGAGAGAGAGAGAGAGAGAGAGAGAGAGAGAGAGAGAGAGAGAGAGAGAGAGGGGGGGGGGGAGGAGGGGCTCACCTTCATGGTCATCCACACGGGATTTCCCGGATACCTTCTCTGGCAGTGACGAGGGAGAGTGATGGTGGCAGCTAGGATTTTCGTCGCCCTTGAAGGAGGGCAAGACGAGAGCCCTTCCAAATGCACTTTAGGTGATTCAGAATCAACACTATGTGACCTGACCGCTGCTCTCGTCTTCACCATCTAGAAGCTAAAAAGAAAATAGCCCATAGATCCATCATCCATGTGCATTTTGTACGTACAAAAGGTATGGATTCGCTGATCGTCTAGCTGGTGCAGACTAATGCTGTCAAATCTTTCTACTCGGTCGGCAAATGTGGCATCCATACGCAGTTGTACTTGTATGCATTGCTTGCTTCTTCAGCATGCACACAAACCTTTATATTTCATTCACAGCTCACCAACCGATCGAGCAGAATCCACAGTACCACTTTGGAGTGTTGCATGCTAATTCTCCACCCACAAATCTATATATACCCTGCCAAGATTAAGCTGTATTCTTCTCCACTTTTTTAGGTTGCAAAGCACACGCTTACACATAGGCTTACACACACACACACACACCCCACTAACATCACATCCACGTACACGCATGACACAGCTACCATTCGAGTCCGCGTAACTTAGCGGTGACGCTACGACAGCCGACGTGCCGGCGGAGACGGTGCGCCGGCCGGCACTCAGGCGTGTGCGTCGATTCACCGCCGGCCATGGTCTACGAGAAAGTAGGGCAAAGATGTGAGAGATTCGATGCTCTCCTTCTCCCTGGTCCGTGCCGTGCGTGCATGCGCCATGCATGCATGCATTTCGAGGATCGAGTAGAAAGTTATAGTCGAGTTAATTGTCGGTTGGCGTGTGCGTGTGCATGAAAGGAAAACGACGATCCAATAATCAAGTGGTTAATCTCCACCCGACGGCGAATCTCATTCTCATTGTTAAGATTCCTGGCCGGGTAGGCAGTTGATAGATCGATCATTCATTCCTCGTACGGTGTGCTGTGGATCTCCAGTGAACGTGAACCGACCGATCTCAACCGTCTCCTCGCGGGGTCAGTCTGTCCTTGTCCGCTCGTGCTTGTGTCGACAATGCTGATCGTTCTTTTCTCAAAATAAAAAAGAACAAACAATGCCGACGGCTCGAGCATGCATGCAGCTGGCACACAAACGGACTACGGGATGGGCTCATGCACATGCATCAGCTAATTCCTGTTGGTGCACATATCCAGATAGCTAACCGTTTCTATTTCGTCGTGGACTCGTGGCCGTCATGCAAATCAGCTAATTCCTGCGCGTGCATACATCCAGCTGGCTAGCCGTTCTTTCTTGGTGGAGTTTCTTGGTGACACGTACGTACGTCGTTGCCTCATGCATGCACGGAAGTCATGTGCAGAATCTTGACGCTCGATGGGTGCACCGGCACCGTCCGCGGATTCCCTTTCTCGAAGCTTTAAATATATACCTTTTCAAAAGAAAAAAGCTTTGAATATACTCTTCGAGATCCGGGGAGAGCGACGGGTGCACACACGGATGCAATTTTTTGTTCTTAAAGAACTGAGTAAAATGCACAGGAACAGCCACAAATCGTGTAATCAAATGCGAAAAACAACATAGAACACCATTGTGATGGCTCTATGCATTTTACTCTCTTGAATTGCTTTCCGTTGTGTATATCTTTTTAGGAACACACAGCTCGAAGACATGTGCACCCAGATGGTCAGTTGAAGCTAGCAATAGCCAGCAAGCTGATTGACCGACCGACCACCTGCATCTGTTCTGCTACGATTTTGACCACACGGGGTACTACAGAATCTAAAGAAGAATAACGTACAGTGAAAGACACGCGCACATGCATGCTTGCACAGCCTAGCTAGCTAGCATAAAAGGTGATTGAACTCATGCATCCATGTGCATGCAACCCTTGTGAGTTTGTTCTAGATATTTCGATATTCACAGGACATTACGTAGATGCATGGCTGTTGGCCGGCCGTTTGGTCTTGCGTGGGCGCGACTACTTGAAGTGCCCATATGTGTGATGAACTTTCATTAATTGTGCATGCTCACTGCCTTGTCTTGTTCGGTTGCTGGCTTGCTGGATACATGTCCTTTTTTTGCGAGCGTTGCTGGAAACATGTCCATTCTTTGTTGCGTTTTTATTTGCTGAAATAGCAAGGAGCACATTACACATATGTGGATGAATATTACTATGAACAAAGACTTGTTCATACTATAATGATGGATTTCATGTCATTTCATATCTGTCGTGCTGGCCCAAATTATTCATTTGGCTATCAAACTGAAGAGTGTCTTGTCCCTAGTGTTCTTTTTCCAAAAACTAAGTGATATATACCCCATGTTGCTGCCAGAATAAAGTTGCAATATATATTCACTTAGATTTGATTGTATTTAACATGAATATTTGAAATAATAATATGTGAGCTAGAACTAAAATACATATTGTATATTGTATTTGATTATTGATTATTGAAAATATTTACTAAATATAGGTAGCATAATATGATGTAAAAAATATTTCTGACATGTGTTCTGTTGGGACTTTCATGAGATGGGCATATGTGGTAAGGAGGGATGTGTGCATCTTGTCTTGAGATAAATATAGGCAGTGGGGATCGACTAATAATGTAAAAAAACATGCACGTTGGGATGAGCCTTCGATGAGGTGACATGTGTGTCTGTTAAGATAAATAGAAGTAGTGGCAATCTCTAATATATTGTCATCTTGAAGGATAGATAGAAGTGGTGGATATCAACTATTTTGGTATATATGATTTGTTCGATATCGTGACTATGTTGTAGGTCCACCAGGGAGGTGGCGATTTTATGTAATTTACTCTCCCAAAAGCAAACTCTTTTACAGAGCGACACATCGGTCCATGTGCAGGAAATCATTTTTTGTTACATTAATTAAATAATTTCTTGTGAATATATGCAAATCAACTCACAAACAAGATAATTAAAAACTTTAACTATGTTTCAAAGAAGATAAAATCATTTGATTATTTACATTAATTAAATAATTTCTTTTGAATAAATGATATTCAACTGACAAACAAGATAATTAAAACTTTAACTATGTTTCAAAGAAGATAAAACCATTGGATTATATCTAATTACTGTGCTAGCAAATGAGAAATAAAAAGATATTTATCTCAATAGACGTTGTCTTCCCCTGAACCAACATCGTGGAAAATCCAAGAATAAATCAAGGAAAATTGAAACATCCACGCCAAAACTAAGACTTGAATCCGAGTGGATTTATTCTATCACAAGGAACCTGGCCATCTAAGCTATGATTGGTTCGCACGAAAAGTTGTATATACAAGACACTTCACATGCACTCTTCTCACACGAGGAAGAACAAGCATATGAGAATTAGCAAAAACATTTGCATGTTTAATAAGAAGGTAATATATTTGTTGACGATATATGTAAAATCGAAACCAAGCTCGATCAGCCTTTGAGCGCCTGAGACAAAGACAGTGGCAGCGGAGAAGGAGCACGCGTACAAATTATATTGTCAATCTGTGTTAAGTGGTGTGAACATATATTAAGGATCCAGAACGACTTAGCAAGTAAAGCTACACACATATATAACAACTTTCTGAAACCCATTGGGAAGAAAGCACCTTCCCACCGACTTCGTTTCTTTTGCACACCATCAACCTTTCTTATGCAAGTTCGTCGATGTAAGGGTTTTACATATTTTCTACAAAGCTATAACCTTTTTGTGAGAAAGTGACCACAAGCATTACTTTCCTTGTTTGAATTTTCGATCTGGCCGGTGTGATGAATGACACTTGATCACCACAAGACATAATAAACCGATCGATCGAAGGAAGAATTAACGGAAGAGTTTTTAGAGCTGGCTGGCTGGTACCCATGCACGCATGCATAGGTAGAGAGAGGTAGAACCCAATCCAACGCGCTGCCGCATGCAGATTTTGACAAAGATGACTTTTCTTTTAAAAACTAGAACAATGCCCGTGCGTTGAAACGGAATATAAATCTGCTAGTACGCCGGCTTGTGATTTATCTGTTTATAATAATGTGATTGTGTAAATAAATGATCATAATTCTGTCCATGAATTACTTATATTTTGATCTGAAATTTGATTAGTAAATTAGAATGAAACTGGTTCAGAAGGAAAGTAAATTAAGTTGATTTATTATTATACAAGGAAGGTTGGACGAACGGGTGATTGGAAGAAAGGTCAAATGGGAACCTTACATTCTTTTTAAGTAGTAGAGATAGAGATAACAAAGATTAGCTTTTTTGGGAAAAAGGAGGATATATTACCCCCGGCCTAACAAAGATTAGCTGAGGTGAGAATTTACTACACACGTAAAATGCTGCTATAACGTCAAAGTAGCGTGAAAAGGAACGTCCAGGGCGGACGTGACTAAAAAGTTCAGAAAGTTGGCGTCACTCTTGTCTTGTATCCCACCATTAAAGTACATTTGCACGAAAATAGTGCACAAATACAAAACAAAAGGGTACTACTACTATGCAAAACAGGTTGAAAGCTAAACTAAAAAAAATGAAAGTAAAGAATGACTAAGACTTGGCAAATGCGTGATCCCTTTTAGCAATCCCCTTGCTTATATTCTTAGGCAGTTTGAATCAAGGATAGAGACAGCAGTAGCTAGCAAAATGTTACATGCACACATGTCTGCCGCAAGGGCAAGAACCTAACCGGAATTAGATACATGTGTCATCTCAAAAGATAGAGGTTTATTGATCGCTGATGCGATATAGTACGTACCGTGTCTAGCTGGTGCACACGATCGATGCATGTTGTCTAATCTTATTTGTACGCGCCAAACGTACGTGGCAGTTTGTATTGCTTGCTTCCTCAGCATGCACTGCATGCTGATGCCTGTTTCATCTCCAAAACAAAATGAAAAGGAAAAACTATGTGGGGAGAGCCGCTGTTGACTCTTGAGTGCTGCACAAAGCTTAACGGCCAAAAGAGGACGTAATGGATTTTGCAAACCAGTCCGTGTGCATTTTCTTGTCTTCGAAGATCGCCCACTCTAAGAAAGTAAGAAGCCGTAGAATATTTAAAAGTTGAAGGTTGTTTACCATGCGTGATGCAACCTGTACACTTGGAAAATATGGTCAGGAGCGTTCTGCGCGCGCGCGCACACACACAAAAGCTAGTATGACATTCAAAGTAAGCACAAATTTTTTTGGTGGACGGTCACGGATTTTACAAGAAAATAGATTATTATGGCCTAATTGATATCCTTAAAAGTAATTTAAACATGCTCAAGTTTTTGTACAGAGGATTACAACATCGCAAAAAAAAAAATCATAGAAGTTTCCAACTTTTCGTGAACAAAGAGCATAGAAGTTATAGCTTAAAGAACCCCAGCGCCTTTTTCAAAGAGCAAAGGCACCTAGTTATATTGCAATCATGTAGGGGTCTTTGTGTGTGAAAATGACTCACATCCATTATAAAAGTTCATTAGAAATACAAAGCCCTAAATATAATAAAAATTACATTGAGGTCACTGGACCGCTAAACGCCCGCTGCCGCCATAAGAACTAGCCATAGACGCACCGCTATAGCCGCCCCCATACTGGAGCCAGACTGATCTTATCGATAACAGCCAAAAAGTCCTTGTGCATGTGCCCTAAGAACCAGCACCCCGAAGCCTCAGTCATTACCATTGAACCCTTTTAATTGATTTGAAGAACCTGGTACCAAATCTCATCCCGTTGATGAGTGATATTTTTACACTCATTTCACCTTTGTTTAAACTGAGATATTTCATTTAAAAAGGGATGTTTGCTTCGATATTGCTAGTAATGACTAATGAATGCAAAAGATTTCATAAATCTTCTCTTTGATGTGTTTCCACATGAAATGGGCTAAAAAATGGAAGATATCACGTGTGGGAATGGAGTGGAAGGAAAATGGAGAAAGAAACAATCAACAGGAAGCGTCTGCGTGAAGACAGAGCAAAAGACGACGTTCCATAAGGGCGCCCGTTTGGCATGGATTTCGGGGCAGATCATCCACACGTACAACTTGTATGTAAGGGACCCCATCGAAATGTCAACAGAATGACGAGCACGGAAGCCAGAACCTCTTCATCATCATCTTCATCCACAAACTCGAGCCGCCGCCATTTTCATCTCCATAGCCATCTCCATCACCATAGTGCTCTTGCATCTAGTTCATACTTGTAATCGTGTATCACACAAGGCATCCATTGTAAGACATATTGCCATCAATCAACCTCAAGATGTGTTAAAGGAGAACGAATTAAACCGGCACCAAGTACAACCTTTGCCATTCAGGCAATCTCTTTGAATCACGCTATCTGAGGGCCGGAACATACTGCTACTGAACGTTGGAAGAGACCAGCACCAGAAACATATAAACTGAACACATATGCATATTTCTTCGAGGATGGCAGTGGTATGGCAGGAGCGATTCTTCGTAATTCCAGGGGAGAAGCTGTAGCCGGGGTTTTAGAACTAATCAACAATGCAATTAGTCTGCAAACGGCCGAAGCAATTGCACACCTAGGAGTGGACTAAAACAGGTGGACAGACTGGGCTGTCATAATGTACACGTAGAGTCTAATTGCCTTGAATTAGTAAAAGCATGCAATGCAGATACTGAAATCTGGAGCCCTCACTCAGCGATACTAGCTGATTGTTTTCTGTTAGCGCATAACATCCTGAGGATTAACTTGAAACACGTTCCAAGAGAAGCAAATGGCGTAGCCCATTTTCTTGCTAGTCATACGATTAGCTGGGCTTGAGGTTAAGCATTTGTGGGAAAACAAGATGGCCAAATTTGCCTCCCGCTTTCTGTCTAGTTCCCAACTTTGTGCAAAGTGCAGTAAGTTTAACAACTTTGTGCAATACTTTTTTTTTTGAACAGCCATCAAGGCATTTTATTACTGAATAGGCGATACAACTTCTGGTTGCACGTGGGCAAGCAGGAAGGCAGGGATTACATCAAACAAGGAGTTCACAGACTCCAAAGTCAGTGCTTCCTTTGCACAACGGTGAGCTGCAAAATTGACAGTTCTATGAACAATACAGGCTAGAGCTAGCCTTGAGATGTTGGATGGTCTCGTTTTTACTTTTTTTTTTTTTACTTTCAGCAGCAGTAGTTGTATTAGAGTTCTGATGAGGGGCAGTAAAAAAAAGAGCCTTGAGATGCCAACTACAGTATGTACGCAAAGCATGCACACTTACGCTACTCTTCTCATCTAATTGGATGCCAGAATACCAGACGCCGAAGAAATCTAGGAATTTTAAACGAAGTGTGAACACTACTAGTAGGATCTAAAAAGAAAAAAAGGCCTTGAGATGCCAGCTACACTATGTACGCAAAGCATGCACACTTACCCGACACTCTCATCTAATTGGATGCCAGAATACCAGATGCGGGACCTATCAGCATATGATGATATCACTGCGATTCCCTTTTTCCATGTATACTCCACTAGCTACCTCTATCTATCCTGCCTTCACATCGATCGTCGTTTCCCTTTAACCTCTTGTCCTCTTTGCTAGCCAGAGGCCCAGAGCACGCGTGCAGCTAGCTCTGATTCCGTGTCGTTGCCGCGTGCCGTCGACTGATCTCCGTTGGGAGCCTCCGGTACGGTTTACCATGTATACTACGCGGGCTCATCACCGACGTGCTTCGTTTCGCCGTTCATTGCGTGGAATCTCGCTTGGAGTATGGCTGTGAACATCTCGATCCCAGTATCGCAAAATGTATGTTGCCGTGGTACGTCTTTGCAGCCGCAAGCTTCGATTGTGACCGTCACTAATAATATGCCTTTTTGTTTAGAGACACTGGTAATGTGGCTTGAACGCGTAACTCCAGAACTGCAGAGGTTCAACCTTCCTTTCCGGAAAAGCAATGCATAACTCCAGTACTGATGGTGGTGGAGATCGAATAGAGATCTGAAAGCGGTAACTTAGCCTAGGTTACTCACATCAAACTATCATAGACATTTCGAAGAACTTTCAGCGTCCTACAATTCGTTCTTTCAACTTATTTTGTGAAGAGTACTAAAATACGTACACTTGATATAGGGCTAGTGGACACATGGATTCACACACGCGTGTAAGTCATCACTCACAAACATGAACTTTACTACACTAGGCCCATGGAGCTAGCCAAAAGATTGATGAACCACCAGAGATCTGCCAAACTCTTTTTCTTTTTTGACATTGACCTGCCACACTCTTACCATAGAAGGAATTACCTTCTTGGCAAGAAAGAGAATGACTACCACCTATATATCTAGGATATGTTTTAGTAGTAAGACATAGGCAACCAAGCTAGCTAGTGTATATCTGACAAGGATAATGAATCATCCTCTTGTCATTTCCCGGTTATCCAATCTATATTAGATTCTCAACTACGTTATCTCAACGTGATATTACCTTTAACAACTTTGAGGTTTCATAGCTTTGTTTTTTATTTGATCTCCTAAAGTAGTGTAGATTGAGCCTATGACAGCAACTTCAACCAATGTATTCTTTCCTTTCCAAAGAGGAAACAATAAAGCAGGGACAACTACCCAGTAATATGATCCTGTCGGTTAGCATTAGCGTTTGAGGCAGACGTAAAGCAATACTATTTAACTAACAATTCCAGTACACACATAATTGTTGTCAGTGGAGAAGCTATCAGACTACTTTTGATATTGCAACATTACTGTAAAGATTCTAGTCTGTTTAATTGATATGTTCTTCTTGCCTTGAAGTCGTCGCAGAACCACAAATTCTTGACATACCTCCCGTAAAACTACACTTCTAGCAAACTATATTACATGATTTGTGTGTGCCATGAAGAGCGGCTAAGCCCTGAGCTCTTTCACCCCATGACTGTCATCGTCCTCTAGCAAACTACATATAGTTTGTTTCTTAATGGGAGCGTAATTTCTTTTATATGCATGTGAAACAACACATATGTTGTGACTATTTGATTAAAGTATGTGTGACCCCGAAAAATTCCCTCTTATCAAAGTATGCTCGACACATATGCGTGAAAAACCCAGTAACATCTTTGGTATTAATAATAAAGTATCAAATCATCTGATATTACGTCTGTAAGGCCTAAAGGTGGTTCCATGAGTATTGGATATTCAAGATGATGGTCTTGATGCTAGGACCTAATTAATCCATTACCTAAAAATCAGGTCATCAAGTAGATAAATATTATGTGTCTGCAATGTTGGAATTATGTGTCCTACAACTATATTCAAATTACTTGGAATTATTGATATCCGGAATACCTCATTGTGAAATTATAAATGTATTTATGCATGGAATTACTTTACATGATTATCATGGAATTATCACTTGTTGGAATACTTAAGCTATATGCTTAAGGAAGCTGGTCGATTATCAGTGGAACATAATATGCTATATATATTGGAAAGACTACCTGGGTACACTGATAATTGGAAGGAGCTAGATCGTATAGTTAGATTGCAGCCCTAATATTGATCTACATAATTAAAGGAATTTACACTCTATTATGGTGCGTTGCTCACAAGCGCGTGCTCCGGGGACACAACGGGTAGAATCCGTTAACAGACAAATTTGATCGTGGTTGGTAATTTGATCTGGACTCTATCCGGAAAACTAGTTGGAAAGACTAGGAATCTTATCTGTTAAGAGGTGGACTCTTTGGAAAGGCAGTATAAGAAGGTCCCTACCCCCTAGCTTCATATATGCGAATTGTGAGCGGCACCACAGATAAGCGTAAAGGAATTAAGGGATAGACCGCAAACCCTAAATTTCTAACATTGATATCGAGGCTAGATTCCATCGCTGCTGCTGATCGGCTGCTATTCTGCGCTGGGCGCCAGTCAGGGAAAAGTTTCTCCGCTGCAAACTCTGCAACCACGTATCCGCCTGCCGCCCGCTTGTCCGCACTCGTCGCGCGCTCACCTTCCCGCTGCATCGGCAACGCACAGTGTTGCGTTGTGTTGCATCCCGTGCAATCACGCACGAAATCGGTCAAGGCTTCATCCGATCTGGAAAAGTATTGCATGTAATCCTTTGGTGGGGCAGATGGATCAAGGAGGCACAACAAGGAAGTAAATCACGGAAGTAATACATCCACGTGAAGTATGTGTGCCGTGCTGCGTAAGCCCGGCAGTATAGATCACCGGAGGTTTTACGGAATACGCTCCAATCAAGCAATCTGCTAATTCGAGTCGCGGAATCAACTATAAATTCTTGCGCAAGAATCGAGGAATACTAGGACTGATCTCTCGTGAAGACTCGTGAAGCAAATTCTTGCGCGCATTGATTGAGTCCACTAGTTTCTTTTCTCACCGCTCTCAAATTTCACGGCTGATGGCAACAAGGAACATTAACTGGTACACGTACGTGTGCTTCTACATGAGGAAGTCCACGTCAATATTACTCATCTATGGATCAGATTGTCACGAGGAAGGCTAATAATTTCTTGGCTGTCTTATACTTGTGTGAACCATGATCTGGGTAGGACATCACAAGGAATTAACCTTTCGTTTTTTGAGTTATTTATAATCCATAATTTTAATACCACGGTTTGGAAGATGGAATATCAAGATTGTATTTTCTGTGGAGAATATTGATCACTGTATTGACTAACCAAACCAGAAAAGATCAAACTTAAATGCCACTATTGAGGAAAGGATATATATAATATGACAATGAATATGGATAGCAACTGGTTTGGAATTTTTTTTCTATTGTTCTTTGCCTGCTGAATATGAGAGTACGGATTGTATGGAAAATTATTTGCAATCTGGAACACGTTCTTGGTGGAACATGTGCGACAAGCTGTTTTTATTTTGGGATGTGCAAGCCATTGTTGTCCTAAACTCTACGCCCAAATTGTTTGGAATAATCGTATATACACTTGTCACCATGAGTGGTCATTCAATCTATGCAATATGGGATACTATTTGTTCTATGGAGGAAGACAGAAAACTCTTCGAGGGAATGATCTCGTCAATTATGGTTGACTACACCTTGAAGAGGAAGATACAATATTCCAAATAGAATTGGGTAAGAGGAAGTGTCTATTATGGAACATCACTTATATATGGAGGAAGGTAGAAACCACTCCGTGGAAAGGAAATTTGCTCTTCATCTGTCGGTATGTTTAATGATAATATTTGCACTATATTTATTTATTTGGGGCTACTTTTTCAAGTAGTTGGATTGTGGCCATGTCTTATTGCTGGATTACAATAGAAATTTTATTGACGTACAAACAATTTCAATGGAAATTATAATATTCATGTGCTTTTTCATTGCTGCTCAATCTGCTACACTTTGAAATTGGAAATTTTGCCATGAAACTCCCTTGTGGAGGAAAACTATTATTGTTATAGAACACTCTGTGCAACTTCAGTGAGAAGGTATTTGATTTATTGTTCTATTTTGGAATATATTGACTATGTCATACTATTTGGAAAAGGAAGAGTGAAAATATTACCAATGGTAAATTAGTGCATTATGGAATTTTGTACACTTATTTGTTGATAATCCAATGAATGTTGGCAACCCAAACTGTTTATTTGGGGAAGATAACTCCACATGGAGGAATACCTACAATGGGAATACAAGCTTGGAATCTCAATATTTATGCCATGTACGACTTGGACACATATCTTGGAATATGATTAAGTGGTTCATTAATTCTGGAATTCTAAATTTTTAGTGGGAGGACTATCGTACTGATGAAGCATATATAATGGTTATTTCTGGTTTACACGCCTTCTCTTAAGTTGGAAGGAGATAAAAAGTTTCACATCATTTTTTTTCTCTGATATACTTATGGTATTTTCTTTGCACTCCCACTAGAGGCCAGGCTATTTATTTTATCTCAGCATTGATGATTGCACTTGATATGTTATGTTTATACTATTTGAAAATACAAGTCGGAATATTTTATTGTGCTGGTCACATGTTATACTGAAGTGGAAAATCAGTTGATTAAATAATATCATAGTTTTAACAACTGATTGGTGGGGGAAGTACACTTCAGGAATATATCGTTTGTATGTAAAGAGCATGGAACTATTCACCATTGTAATATACTATACACTCCACAATTGAATGGAGGAATTGAGTGTCTTGTATACTCCCTTTGTTTCTTTGGGAAGAAGCATTGCATACTGTCATTTGTTGATATCATTCTACATCTAGTACAGTCACTTGACTGGAAGGAAATCTTCTATTTTGGCATGAAATTCTCAATTATTACAAAACACACACCAGGAATTTTTCATGGTTATTCTACTGGATCAAATGGTGTTTCCTTAGTTATCTGGACAAAAGAATACTGGTGGAAAATAGGAACACAATCATTTTTATGATCAAGGGTGGAACTACTGACAATCATACTGAAATATAATCTTGACCCAAGGAAACTACAAGTGACACTCCCAACATGACATGCCTAGGATAAGTGGGAGGAATTAGCTTGGAATATCATGTCTGGATAATTGTTATGTGTTGTTGGGGGATGTTACTCTAAATTTTAGAGGAATCACTAAATTCTCTTAAAGTTTTTTTTAATGTCAACTATGGGTGGAATAATTGAGGGAAGGAATAAACTCAAACGAGGAAGAGCATAGTTTGGGAACTTAATATCATACCAAATAACCGCAAGCCTATTGTCTAGAGGTGATTTTTTTGTAAGGACAAGTGGCTCACTGAATATTATAATGTCACTATTGTTATTCAATTATTCACATAGATGGAAATATACTTTGTGGAAACTCTCTCTCCTGGAATTTTGGGAAAGAGGAACTAAATACATGGTTTGCTAATTGAGTATATTAATGTATGGTCTTATAACAAGCTTCACATCAATGGAATAGCAGGTCATATGGTTTTCTAAATGAAGCAAGGTGGTCATCTACAAATGTAAGTGCAAAGTACTTTGCATTATTATTGTATACGTTAACATTGTTTTGTTGTTTGCAATGATAAAGTCACATTGATGGAAGTGAAAGCTTGGTCATCTTTTAACTTTCATATGAAAGGAACATTTGAAAGATCCTATGTTTTACGAGTGGAAATACATAGACAGTTTTTTGAAGTGTTTCTCTATGGAAAATTGCAAATCTGTTAAAATACCTTTGATAAAGGGAATCATACTCAGTGAAGAATTATATTTGAACTTCTAAGGAAAAATGGAATAATAGATGATACTGGAATTCGTATGTATCTTCATTATATTATCATACCTTAGCTTTCAGAATTTATGCTGCATTCAAGTAGTGGAAGGAATGGCGAGCAGCTAACGGAATCTCACACATCATATAAGATTGTGGAAAATGCATCGCAACCTGTCACTTGTTCCGGAATTTACATTAAAGGTAAACACATTGAGGAAGGTATTACTATATCTGCGAGATGAGAAATAAGTCCAGGTATGCATATTTAATTATTATTTTCAGTACTAATATGATACAGGTTCACTGACTGAAGTCAGGAATTTCTTTCAAAACATGGTTACTGATGGAACTTCATTTACTGATTGGAATGATATTTATGTGGTTTTCAAAACTTTATTCAACATGGTTGTCATATATTTTGACTCAATGTGGAATTATTCAAATTATTGATATATGTGACTGGAAATAATTGGTGCAAAATTTCACCTGAGGAAACAAATTACTCAAGGTGCCTATAAAGGTGGAATTACACTCGAGGAAATAATACTCGAGGCGCCGAGGACAACTATGCTGGAATTATTAGGCGGAAACTGAAGGTCTCTAGAGATCTTAAGTGTCACAACAAGCAAACATATTGAGGGAAGGTATATTTCTTTGGATTTTCTACCTAGTATTAATATGGTTGCTAGTCCCCTGACTAAGCTTCTTACTGAGGAGGTATTTGGTAAGCATGTTAATACTATGGGCTTACGGGTATTTGAATGGTCGTTTTGGACAAGTGGGAGATGTTGGAATTATGTGTCCTACAACTATATTCAAATTGCTTGGAATTATTGATATCCGGAATACCTTATTGTGAAATTATAAATGTATTTATGCATGGAATTACTTTACATGATTATCATGGAATTATCACTTGTTGGAATACTTAAGCTATATGCTTAAGGAAGCTGGTCGATTATCAGTGGAACACAATATGCTATATATATTGGAAAGACTACCTGGGTACACTGATAATTGGAAAGAGCTAGATCGTATAGTTAGATTGCAGCCCTAATGTTGATCTACATAATTAGAGGAATTTACACTCTATTATGGTGTGTTGCTCACAAGCGCGTGCTCCGGGGACACAACGGGTAGAATCCGTTAACAGACAAATTTGATCGTGGTTGGTAATTTGATCTGGACTCTATCCGGAAAACTAGTTGGAAAGACTAGGAATCTTATCTGTTAAGAGGTGGACTCTTTGGAAAGGCAGTATAAGAAGGTCCCTACCCCCTAGCCTCATATATGCGAATTGTGAGCGGCACCACGGATAAGCGCAGAGGAATTAAGGGGTAGACCGTAAACCCTAAATTTCTAACATGCAAAAGATAGATAAATATCCATCACAAAAAGAAAGGTATATAAATATACTAATAAAGGTACACTTATTAAGTTCAAATATACCCATATGGTCGCCAGTACAGTTTCCTTTCTTTCTAAAAGGAAGGCACTCTATTCATTTCTATTAATAGCAAACACGGATCATTCAGTTTATTTACAAATTAAGTAACAAGTGTTACTTCATGTTTGATACATTTGTTGAGTTCACCAGCAGATTTCTGTCACAAATAAATGCATGAAGTCCGCAGGC
Organism: Triticum urartu; assembly: GCF_003073215.2. NCBI lineage: Eukaryota > Viridiplantae > Streptophyta > Magnoliopsida > Poales > Poaceae > Triticum > Triticum urartu. The sequence continues at coordinate 601,601,769 of NC_053028.1, forward strand.
ATGATTGGGCTTTGCCAACAACCTAATAATGACATTTTTGCTAACTATTCGTTGTTGCCCAACAAATTTAGTCCAACACAAACACCACCTAATCCATTTGATTATGCTTATTGCATTACACAAACGCAAGCATGCATGCAATTTTTACCACTTGTGAGACTAACATTGTGTTCGTTGGCTCAAAATGCATTGCAAATATTGCTCTCTTGCCTTCGAATGGACCTCATCCATTACATATTTTGCATTGAGAAAAAACCGAAGAGTCCACACACAAACCTGGATCAATACCGGGCATACCAAATTTGTTTCTTGTATCTGAGATTTGTGGATTGTTCTATGGCAGCGCAGCAATTTAATATCAACTCATGGATTTACTCTAAAAGGCAAATGCAATTTAATGTAGACAACATGAAACATGTCATCGCGTATCTTCCTTATTTTTAGGCAATTTAGGTCCCTCGCTTGAGGAGTTTCTTTTATGTTTCTATGAAAGGTCTGAGGAATGTTTTTAACTCTTCGTATGGAATAAAAATACCATGGCTTCACAGCCAATGGCCACAAGTAATATGATAATTTCTATGCCATGTTTGCTTAAATAAATGATTTCTCCAAGAGACGTATAACCCCCATCCTCTATGGTATATTTTAAGTTATATGTCATATATCTTCTATATGTATTTCTCTCAACATGCAAGCATGCCACCTCAGAATGCGACATGCATGGAAAAAGTCTCACCTCAACATGCAATCATGCATAGAAAAAATCTACCTCAACATGCAAACATGCATGAGAATTTCCATTCTATTATATTGTAACACCCGTGTGTTACTTAAGGATAATTAAAATGCATCGATTGTCATTTAGAATTAAATTTTGCTTAACTATCATTTTTCTAATAACTCAGGCATGCTAGTATTTATAAATAATTTTGGAGATAAATATCTTAAGACCAATAGGTGCATCCCAATCATTAGTAGATTTTCTTTGTATTAGAAGATGGTGGAGTATTGCATTTGCTTGAGCAATCCACGTACACTTACATGCATGCATCAATGCATGGCATGCACCACATCCATGGTCTGTACTCAACGCACTGCATGCATCCATCTAGTCACCGTTGCCGTAATGCATGTACGTAGCCTGCCGACTAGCTCAGTAAGGTTAGCTGCATTTTCTTCTCACAGGCCAGCTAGCTCTTGGATTACACTGTACCACCGTCTAGGGCAGTAGATATTTTTGCATGCAGCGATGAGAAGGCTTGTTGCATGGCTACGTGTCTTTTCCTTGAGAGATAGAATGTACGTGTCATTGCTCTGGTTAGAAACATATGCATGCATGAGCTAGTAGGTGCATCGAACCAGCCATTAGGTGAAGCAAAGGGGCACTAGCTTATCCTTTGGAGCAAGCAGGAGTTACGGCGGCAGCTGGACGACGATTAATGTGTTCACAAGGAGCTACTCACTTGTTACCAGTATATAAGGCGACCAGGTGCTGTAGCGTAGGGCCATTGACACACTAGTTAGAGTCGTCTGATGGAAGAAGAAGTTGGAGCTATCGCTGGTGTTGTTCCTAGCGACCGCGTGGTAGACGGGTACTGCTGTCAGGCAAGTAGCAGTTCCTCTGTTCATATTTCGTTACTGTGCTTGGTCCTGCGACTTGCACACTGTTACACTGATCTAGAGATATACTGCTGCTAGTATTTCTTTTGCTAGCCACTGTACCGTGATATATGAGTTCTTCTGCAACTGTCCTCTGTTCGTTGGCCACGGTACCGTTGAAGAGAAATATGTTCCGGTGAGCAAGTAATCGTCGTGATTATTTGGGCTTACGTGGAGACGTGAGGATTACTACATAATTTTCATCATACCACTGACCTCCTTATTTCCATATTCACATATTGTCTATATTGGTGTCACGACCGCAAACATATTGTACCGGTCACGGTTCAGGTATGGGACTGTCTGAGTTCTCCGCTGGGGGCAACACTTGTTCTGAACAGGGTATCGGTGATGGATCCTTGGGAACGACCCATACTAGTAAGTCAAGTTGTCGTGCCTTAGGGGGACGAAGGGCTCTGCTCTTCTAGAACCCACGTGGTTCTGGTCGAGACTGTCGATGTCGGAGTACCCCTCTTAAGAGTGTAAAAGTGTGAATATTCACCCCTGTGAGTCCCGGGTAGGGAACCTTGCTGGTCACGTGTGATACCAATATTTTCCCTATACACCGCTATAAATATTTCCAGTATTTCGTTGAACTCTGTTTAATATCATCTTTTAATTCAGCCTTTTGCACTACTTTATTTTCCGCCGCTAAATCTGTCCATTGCTGTGGTATCATTTCCTTGAAACTGAATTACACCGATGTGATATCCATAACACTTTCTCCTTTTGTACCCTTGAATAAATGCTACTTGCTGGGTATGAATCATCATACTCACCCTTGCTTAATTTCTATTTTTGCAGCCCAAAGTGGTAATGATCCTGAGCTTGGCTTTGAGCAGTAGGCGTAGCACGCGCCGGGAGGGAATAAATTGAAGTACTTTAGAAGTTTATTTTCAGCAAGAACTATGTATCCCCAGAATAAAGAATACATGCTTATTATGTGTATTATTGTGAAAAGTTTTAGTTTAGGCCTCACATGTTTATAATCTTTTGTTTATAAACGCGTGACGGCTGTTACGTCCGAACCATGTTTTGGGGCGTGACAATGCTATTCCCTCTGGCCCTAAATATAAATCTTTTTAGATATTCTATAATGGACTACATATTGAGCAAAATGAGTGAATCAACACCCTAAAATACATCTATATACATCTGTATGTATAGTCCATATTAAAATCTCTAAAAAGACTTATATTTAGGAACAGAGGGAGTATTATATTTTACACATATTTTGACCACTATGCAATATTCGAGCACTATAAATCATATGTATTTTTGGTTTTATTTCTCATATTATTACTCCAAATATTCATGTTCCATATTGTAACGCCCTCGATGCGGCTATAGCTCCCACGTGTCGAGGCACGACTTAGAGACATAACCGCATTGAAAGCAATGTCGCAAGTTAGGCAATCATCACAAACATCCCATGTAATATATCATAAAAGGGAGAGATACATAGTTGGCTTACACTCGCCACGTCACATCAAAGTACATAAATAACATCCATCAAACAAACACTCATGGCCCGACTACGGCGCCAAAATGGAAAAGAACCCAACATGCGACAAGGCCCTGAATCGAACCCCAACTAGGCACCACTACGGATCATCAGGAAAAGACACGTAGTAACGCTGAGAGTCCTCGTCGAACTCCCACTTGAGCTCGTACTCGTCACCTGGAGCGGAAACACCTGGACCTGCATCTAGAGTTATAGTATCTGTGAGCCACAGGGACTCAGCAATCTCGCACCCCCGCGATCAAAACTATTTAAGCTTATAGGAAGGATAAGGCATGTATATGTGGAGCTGCAACAAGCGACTAGCATATATGGTGGCTAACTTATACGCAAAAGAGAGCGAGAAGAGGAGGCAAAGCGCGAGCGAGAATCTAGAAGAACAACCTGCGCAAGCATAACTCCAACACCGTGTCCACTTCCCGGACTCCGCCGAGAAGGGGCCATCACGGTAACACACGGTTGATTCATTTTAATTAAGGTTAGTACAAGTTATCTACAACCAGACATTAACAAATTCCCATCTGCCCATAACCGCGGGCACAACTTTCGAAAGTTCAATCCCTGCAGGGGAGTCCCAACTTAGCCCATGACAAGCTCTCACGGTCAACGAAGGAATAGACCTCCACCCGAGACGTTCCGATCAGGCTCGGTATCCCGGTACAACAAAACAACTCCGACAATGGTAAAACAAGTCCAGCAACACCACCCGCTGTGCCGACAAATCCCAATAGGAGCTGCACATATCTCGTTCTCAGGGTACACCGGATAAGCTAAGCGTACGGGAGCCAACGTAACCCAAGTTGCCAAGGGACGGCCCCGCACGGTGCTCTAGGTTGGACCAACGCTCAGAGGAGCACTGGCCCGGGGGGGTAAAATAAAGATGACCCTTGAGTCCGCGAAACCCAAGGGAAAAGGGGCTAGGTGGCAAATGATAAAACCAAGGTTGGGCATTGCTGGAGGAGTTTTATTCAAGGCGGACTGTCAAGGGGTTCCCATTATAACCCAACCGCGTGAGGAACGCAAAATCTGGGAACATAACACCGATATGACGGAAACTAGGGCGGCAAGAGTGGAACAAAACACTAGGCGAGAGGCCAAGCCTTCCACCCTTTACCAAGTATATAGATGCATTAAGATAACATAGCAATATAATGATATCCCAACAAGTAAATAAATTTTCCAACAAGGAACGGCTTCAATCTTCACCTGTAACTAGCAACGCTATAAGAAGGGCTGAGCAAAGCGGTAACATAGCCAATCAATGGTTTGCTAGGACAAGGTGGGTTAGAGGTTCAACATGGCAATTGGGAGGCTGACAAGCAAAAGGTAGGCATCGTAGCAATGGCATAGCAAGAGCGAGCAAACTAGCATAGCAAAGATAGTAGTGATTTCAAGGGTATGATCATCTTGCCTACAAAGCTGTCAGAGTTGACTGGATCCTCAAAAGCCAACTCAACGGGCTCCTCGTTAGCGAACTCGTCTCCCGGCTCTACCCAAACAACACAAACAAGCAACAAGGATACAATCAACCACGTGCAAGCTCAAGCAATAAGATGCAAAGATGGTATGCTATGCGGGATGCGATGCGGGATGCAAAATGCATGATGTGACAGGAAATGCATGAACCTGGCCTCAACTTGAAAAACCAAATGTGCCACTGGATAGAGGGGATGAAATAGCTTGAAAACGATAGAAAGATCATTGGAATCGGAGTTACGGTTTGGAAATGGCAAGCGTTTTAAGATATGGCACCGGTCTGCGATTTACAGCAAGTAGGCATCTAAATGCAATGAAATGAACATGCTACAGCCACCAAACATGACAACAAAAGACATGGAAGGGATGTACACAAGATGCTTATCAAAACACTAGCACTGAGCCACGGCCAATTCATCCATTATGAGGTTCAAACAAGCATGGCAAAAACGCATATGCAAAACAGATTTCAGACTTAGTGAAATTAACACTAGTCTGAAATTTCAGACCACGATGCTCTCTTCGGAGCAGCAAAACAACATGATACAAGACCTTAATATGACAAGTAAGAACATGGCATGGGGCTACTCAACAATCTTAACAAAAGTCCCAAAGTGACCTGGGGCCAAAAGGGATCACAAAATACTCTAACAAGCACACGAACATAGCTCAAACACAATCAGTTTTCAGACTTAGTGAAAACTGAGACATGCTGAAATTTAACTCACGAAGGCATGTAAACAAGCTCGATGCACTCACCACGGTGCAAGTCACGGCAAGGAAAGCATATATCCATTAAGAAGGCACAAAATTCTAGCTAGACATGGCAATAACAATGGCATGGCATGCACGGATCAACTACAATAACTCCGGCAAAATCGCAAACAAGTTGACAATCTGCCCAGATTCACAACGAAGCAAAAGTAGAGCTCGATTGACTCAAGCTATGGTGCTCCATAATTGCAAGTAAAGGCATGGATGGATAGAGAATAACATGATTAACAAAAGTCCCTTACTGATCATCCTCAAAAGAGACACAGATCGTTAGGAAACAAGCTAAACATATGGCATCATGAACTAAAAATCCCAGACTTAGAGAAAATCACTAAGTCCCTGAAAACAGATATCCCGGGTGCCTCTCTTTGCAAGCTTGCACAAGTCACCACACGCATCGTAAAAATGCATGGGTTGCACCTCTGGCAAGTAGACAAAATGTTTAACAAAACATGTGAAGGACTCACAGGCATATCATGCACACAACAATCATGGCAAAAATGACAAAAGTGAAGGATGAACTATCGGATCTGCCAAATAACTCACGAAGCCTCCTTCTAGCAGCATTTCGGGCATCAAGATGAACTCAAATGAAAATGATGCAATGGAATGAAATGTTGTACTCTTCGAAGCGAACATTTTGATATACTATATGTCCAAAACAGAGCTACGGATGCGGAGATATCATCGGTCAAAGTATGCATAAAAAACTAGAGTTAGGAGGAGAAAAGTCAACCGTAGACAAATCCCAGATCTAGATCCGGTTGCACTGTTCACGCGCGGAAACCGAGGAACGCCGGAGATGAACTTGAAGCTTGCCGGAGTCTTGCCGGAGCTCGTCGTGGAAGGAGAGGCCGGGGCTCCCGCCGGCGAGGACGTGGGGTCGCGGGGCCGGCCGTATGCGGGGCGGCGGAGCCGGCCGGTGGGCGGCGAGGGGCGGCGCGGGCCGGGCGGCGGGGAGGCGAACGGCGGCGAGGTCGGCGAGGCGAGGTGGCGGCCGTGGAGGTTCCGGCCACCGGAGCGCGGGAAGAAGCGGCGGCGCGGGGTGGAGAGACGGCGGCGCGGATCTGGCCCGTGGGGGCGAGGGGCGGGCCTCCCGCGGGCCGGCGGGCTTCGGCGGCGGTGGAGAGTGGCGCGCGCCACGTGGCGTCACGCCAGTGGCTGCGGGCGGCGGCGGCGAAGCGTCCGGCCGAGGCGGACAATGTCCGGCCGGTCGCGGAGATGTTTTTTTTAGCTAGGGTTTCGGGGGAAGGGAGAGATCCGAATTCGGAGGGGGCTATTTATAGGTATAAGTGGAGCTAGGAGAGTCCAAATGAGGTGCGGTTTTCGGCCACGCGATCGTGATCGAACGCTCTAGGACATGGAGCTGAGTTTGGTGGGTTTTGGGCCAAATTGGAGGGGTGTTGGGCTGCAACACTCACGAGGCCTTATCGGTCCCTCGGTTAACCGTTGGAGTATCAAATGAAGTCCAATTGATACGAAACTTGACAGGCGGTCTACCGGTAGTAAACCAAGGCCGCATGACAAGTCTCGGTCCAATCCGAAAATGTTTAATCCCCACACACGAAAGAAAGCTAGAAATGACCACCGGAGGAGAACGAAGCGCCGGAATGCAAAACGGACAACGGGGAAAATGCTCGAATGCATGAGATGAACATGTATGCAAATGCAATGCACATGATGACATGATATGAGATGCATGAAAACGAAAACAACACACGGAGACAAAGACCCGAACCCGAGAAATAAATATAACTTAACGCCGGAAACGGCAAGAGTTGGAGTACAAATTGGGAAAGTTATATCTGGGGCGTTACATATATAACCAAACCTCATTGAAATATTGCAAAACATTTCTGGAACAATGTGCGGGTCTCATCTTGTAAGACAAAACATGGGGGGCCAAGCTAGACGGTGGAAGCTATGGATTTATCTTCAGACAACGTTGTCATCTTATAACGGTAAACAATAAAAGCAATTATTTACCAAAGATTTTGCAAGAAACTAAGGGCATCTTCGGAAGTACTTATCTCATCATTATTAAAACATGTCATGTAGTATTTCTAATGAGGTGGCAAGTAGTAAAGGGAGAGAGAGAGAGAGTACGATTGTATGAATATGAACTAACAACCTATGCACAAGTTCCAAGATAATAAGAGAGAGAAAACTCTCATATTCTCTCATGTCTCATTTGCCAATCTAAGATACAACTGTTGTAGTGCTTGTTCGAGACGACCATTTTGGCTCTAGGTGCATATGCTCCCTGACGAACAGTAAATTCAAAATAAATAGTAAATAAAATTTTAAAAATTATATCTTTTGTAGATGTTTGTGTAATAAGCGTGCTTGACAATATTCATGGGAAACGGGATATCGGAGCTTTGTGGGTGAAAAAAGGAAAAAGAATAAGTGTAACATTTGGAGGTAACATTTGGGGTTCAACTTGTTTTTTTTGCACATGTCAAAATGCTTAACCTTTTGCCCTGACAGTTTGCACGTAGCATTTGAACGTGACAATGAACACATCTTTTTTCCAAAAATAAAAATGACATTTGCAAAAAAAAACAATTTTTGGTGTGCAGGAGCATATGTTGTTGGAAATATGCCCTAGATGCAATAATAAAGTGATTATTATTATATTTCCTTAATCATGATAAAGGTTTATTATTCATGCTAGAATTGTATTGACCGAAAACTTAAATACATGTGTGGATACATAAACAAATACCATGTCCCTAGTAAGCCTCTACTAGACTAGCTCGTCGATCAAAAGATGATTAAGGTTTCCTAACCCATAGACATGTGTTGTCACTTGATAACGGGATCACATTATTAGGAGAATGATGTGATGGACAAGACCCATACGTTAGCTTAGCATATGATCGTTCAATTTATTGCTACTGCTTTCTTAATGTCAAATACATATTCCTTCGACCATGAGATCATGCAACTCCCGGATACCGGAGGAATACCTTGTGTGCTATCAAATGTCACAACGTAACTGGGTGATCATAAAGGTGCTCTACAGGTATCTCTGAAGGTGTCTCTTGAGTTGGCGTGAATCGAGATTGGGATTTGTCACTCCGTATGACGGAGAGGTATCTCTGGGCCCTCTTGATAATACACATCACAAGAAGCTTGCAAGCAAAGTGACTAAGGAGTTAGTTGCAAGATGATGTATTATGGAACGAGTAAAGAGACTTGCCGGTGACGAGATTGAACTAGGTATGGAGATACCAAGGATCGAATCTCGGGCAAGTAACAGCGGTAGACAAAGGGAATTACATATGTTGTCATAAAGGTTCGACCGATAAAGATCTTCGTAGAATATGTAGGAACCAATATGGGCATCCAAGTCCCGCTATTGGTTATTGGCCGGAGAAGCATCTCGGTCATGACTACATCATTCTCGAACCCATAGGGTCTACACGCTTAATGTTCGTTGACGATATAGTATTATATGAGTTATGTGAATTGGTGACCGAATGTTGTTCGGAGTCCCGGATAAGATCACGGACATGATGAGGAGCTCCAGAATGGTCCGGTGGTAAAGATTGATATATAGGACAATACTATTTGGTCTCCGGAAAGGTTTCAGAATGCACTGGAGTTTTATCGGAGTGCTGGAAGGGGTTCCGGGAAGTTACTGGGCCTAACAGGCCAAAGGGAGGGGAGCACACCAGCCCACGAGGGTTGGCGCGCCCCCAACCTGGACGCTGGCCTTGTAAAGGAAAGGGAGGGGCTGGCCCCCTCCTGCCTTTTCTCCATGCAAGGGACAAAGAGAAGTGGAGGCGCCCTAGGCCAGTTGTCCCCCTTTCCTTCCCCACGCACGGCAAAGAAGGAAGGGGGCGCACCTAGGCAGGCGCCCAGGGTGGCCGCCGCCCCCCTTGGGGTGCACCCTAGGGCAGCCCCTCCTCCCCCACCTATATATATGAGAGGAGGGAGAGGGGCAACACACACCACGATCCCCAAGCCATGTGCGGCGCCCCCTCTCCCTCTAGTTCTAGTTCCTCCTCCGTCCACGTTTGTTGTGCTTGGCGAAGCCCTACGGATAGTTTCACCACCACCATCATCACGTCGTCGTGCTACCGGAACTCATCTACTACATCACCTCTCTTTCTAGATCGAGAAGGCGAGGACGTCATCGAGCTGAATATGTGCTGAACAAGGAGGTGCCGTACGTTCGGTACTTGACCGGGACGGATCGTGAAGGTGTACGACTACATCAACCGCGTTGATAAACGCTTCTGCTTAGAGATCTACAAGGGTATGTAGATGATCTCCCCCTCTCGTAGCTATGCATCTCCATGAATAGATCTTGCGTGTGTGTAGAATATATTTTTTCCATGCAACTTTCCCCAACATATGCTCCCAAGAGCCAAATTGGATTTTCGTGTTTTGCTCTATATATTTTTGGTTGATGACATGTACATGTGTACATACGTTGTGTGTGCGGCCCTCGATGGTCTCACGTGGAAAAATGTCTCACCCTTGTGCCAACATTACTCTGGCCTGGCGTGGAGTATTGATTGTCACGACTAACAGAAGATCTGTTATCAAGATGGTGACTGAAGCACTGCTTAATGTACTGGGTGAAAAGTCTTGCTCTGGTCTTCATTGGTTAGGCTCGGCATCGATGAACTTGCACGCTATGTTGTTAAAAGTGTTGTCTCTTTGAGGTGTTGGCCATCATTGGTAGGCCTCGGTAATCTACAAGATGGAAATCCTTGTCCTTGTTGCCTCCAGTTGGACATGGCGACGATGATGTGAGGGCAATGTACCCCTTCTTGAAGGCGGTGTTAAGAAGTCGACCTAGTCATAGATGGTATACTCATATCTTGTAATCATTTTGTCGTAGTTGGCTAAGCTTTATACTATACTCCCTCTGTAAACTAATATAAGAGCGTTTAGATCACTATTTTAGTAATCTAAACACTCTTATATTAGTTCACAGAGGAAGTACATTTTAATGACTTTGTCTTAGTTGCTTTGCATCAACTTCGGTAAAAATAGATGCATGTGTCACAATGATGTAGAGGCATGGGGTTTAACCTCCTTTTTAAGATAAAAAACTAACAAATTATTGGAGATGCTCTAATGGATTCACTTGAAAGTTGAAACCAACAATGTTTGTACATGAGCTCCGCCCCTGAACTGAATATGATGTGTTTCGGATGCTAATTATTATCGACTTCATGACATGCAGGACGCGCATATAGATACTCGTAGATATGAATCTTTTGTTATATGTAATTTTTATAGTGGGCATGACCTGATGATCCACACATTTAGTACAAGTTAACTTCCTTGCATAATTGTACGGTGGCAGCCCATTCAACGCTGGCTTAGCCGCCTTCGTATGTATCAACAACCTGATGTAAACTATGTACATGTAGACGGGTTGACATGTAAGACAATAAGTAAATAGCACGCGGAATCTTTAAGTTAATATAATTGGCTGCAAGGTAGCCGATTTTGTACTAGTGGGCACTGACCCTTATTAGTTTGGTTTCTTTCGTTTTCACTCATGCTGCCCATCTTATCATCTTACAAATACGGTCATCTGATCGTGCAATTTTCTAGTTTATTTTGTTAGCATGGAACAACAATAACTAAAGTCAATTAAACATAACAGAAATATTTTATACATGACAATAAGTCGTGGTAGGCTCTTCTCTTCATTTTTTGAATTTTCATAGGTCATTGGCGCATGAAATCTTCAATGTCATATAGTTGGCTGCAAGATTGGGAACCTCGCAGGTGGGCACCGACCGTTTTAATTCCCGCCAGGAGTATTTGTATTCCTGTGAGTTGCTTCGGGCCTCACAGGAAAATGGACGGCCGTAAGGAAAAGTGAAGTCTCTGGTAGTGATATTAGTACGTTCACCTACGTAATTTGTTTTCTTTCGTTTTCAGTCATACCACACATGTTAGCTTCATGCAATCACAATTTTCTAGTTTCTCTTGTTTGAACGAACCAATAATGGTAAAAGTTGACTAACAAAATAATAATATTTTATACATGACAGTAAGTCCTGCTAGGATCTTTCCTGGGTTATTAGCGCATGGAATCTTCATCGTCATATAGTTGACTGCCAGGTAGGGACTTCACACGTGGATACCGGCTCTTATTAATTAGTGTGTTCACCTTCATAATTTGTTTTCTTTCATTTTCAGTCATACCATGCATGTTACCATCATGCAGATACGGACACCCGATTGTGCAATTTTCTTGCTAGTTTCTCTTGTTTGTACGAACCAATAATGGCTAAAGTTGACTAAGCAAAACAGGAATGTTTTATACTCCCTCTGTAAACATTTCTAAGACGTTCTAGGTCGAGTGACCTAGAACATCTTAGAAATGTTTACAGAGGGAGTACATGACAGTTAGTCCTTCCCTTGGCTTTCGATGGGATATTTGCGCGCGAAAACTATAATTGACTGGAAGATGGGGAACTTTGTATGTTTGCTTCAAAATTTGTTTTCTTTTCTATTCAGTCATACCAAGCATGTTAGCTTCATGCAGATACAATCACCAGATCGTGCAACTTTCTAGTTTCTCTGGTTTGTATGAACCAATATGATTAAAGCTGACTAAACAAAATAGAAATATTCTGTACATGACAGTAAGTCCCGGTAGCCTCTTCCCCTGGCTTTTGAAGGGTTGTTGATCGTGACCTCATGGGAATGTGGGATATAGAGAGGCCACGTTCGTCAATATGGGCACATGAAGGTTCTTCTTACATACGCCTTCTGCTTTTGACAAGATAATTGTTTTACTTCATTGCAGGATGGTCGAGAGTTGGCGGAAGCAGCATGTAGAGCAGGCACAGCGGGTTGTGGATAGCAGCCTAGGCTTCCAGATTTCCACTATAGCCTTTTTTAATCATTTCTCTGTTATGGACCTTGTATGACAACTGTCCTTTTTAATCTTCTGTGTTTAGGCTACATGCATCTTTGTGTGCAGAAGTCATGAGGCTAAACTCTTCTACAGTTTTTCATTTTCTTGATGAGATGATGATATTAATTAATACTTCTATTATCAAAACATATGTAGCTATGTGCATGCTTAAATCTAGTACATACAAGATAACTTTTTCATATAATTTTATTTTAAAAAGACGATCGTCAACATGACGTACATTTAGGCTGCTGCGCTTGGTTGTACCCATCCGTCCCATTTTGTGGTGGGTCTCACCAATCGTATTTTGAGGGAAATTTTCTAAAAACTTTGTTCCACATTTGTATGTCATCGATCATCTCAACCTAACACATGGTGATCAACTAAAACTAGCAAGCCCTACCACATAACAGGGATAACCAATGAACCGGACACATTATTATGTTCACTCAAATCATGGACATATCCATCTCTTGTGTACGAAACCCAGTGGCTAATAAAGTAAGTGCCTTTTTTCTCCTGAGGTTGTCGGAATTATTCGCATTAACAGAAATTTGGACTAGTAATTAGTCCAAAAAATACTACTAATTCTGGGACAAAACCACCCGTTCCTGGTAAGGCAAGAGAAGCCGTTGAAAAGCCCTAGGAGTATGGCATCGGTTACATACTTCGGTGCCGTAGCGCCTAGTATGAGCCTCGTGGAGAAGCAATCGCTAGTCCATGGAGCTCATACTTCAGCACTGCAACGCTTGGTACTTGGACCTTGGCTCGAGGCATTTTTGTTGTGGTAGATTCAATTAAATATTAATCATGAAGAATCATCATATTAGTTCAAACCTACAACGTCAAGCTATCCCATCGAGCTAGTTGGATAATGATACACTTTTTTTAGAATATACATTCTTCTCGAAGGGCCCTTGGCCGATCTTTATTAGAAAGAAAGAAGAAGTACGGCGCAGTTAGCAGTCTAGGCGAACTAGATCTGAAAACCAGAGTCTGACAAACCCCACAATACAACGATTACAACACGGTACAAATGCCAATGGCTCACTAGGAACCAAGGTCCGCTATGCAGCCTGCTGAGCGCCATACTGCTATGTCTTCCCGTATCAAGTCCAGTACTCTATCAGCACTGCTCGCCACTTGGTCAAAAACTCTGGAGTTCCTCTCTTTCCACAGCCTCCAGTGCAACAGAATTGTAATAGTGTCGAAGTTTCTGCGCATTGGCTTGGGAATGCCTGCTCTCGCACACAGCCACCAGTCCTCCGTGCAGCCGTCAGAGTCATCCGGTATAGTAAAATGTGCCCCAATCGAAGACCTGAACAGACACCAGAGGTGCTGGGTGAAACGGCAGTGAACGAATAGGTGTGTACAGTCCTCCGGCGCTGACAGGCAGAGGGGGCAAGATGTGTTTGCAGGCCAACCTCTTCGTTCCAGATTATCGGCCGTCAGACACTTGCCATGGATGACCAACCACATAAAGAATTTGCATCGTGGTGGTGCTTTGGATCTCTAGATTGGCTTGTTGCAAGAAAAACGAATGTTGGGCATGAACATCATCTTGTACGCACTGCCGACCGAGAACTCTTGCCCCTTAGTAAGCTTCCAGCGAGCCTGATCCCTCGCACCTGGCGCTAGACTTGAAGCGGAGGTTAGATCCCAAACTGATAGATACTGCGCTAGGGCTTGCATCGAGATTCCGCCCGAGATATCCCTGATCCAAGATTGATTATGAAGAGCCTCCCGAACAGAGCAGCCTGAGTATTTGACAAAAGAGAACAACGCTGGTGTTGTTGCTGCAATAGAACTACCTCCCGGGAGCCAGTTATCGGTCCAGAACCTTGCAGACGCCCCATCACCGAGTAAGATCGCAGAGGCTGCATTGAACATTGTTGAAACTGCTTTCTCCGTGGTGTCAGACAGAGAATGCCACGGCCTGGGATTTTCGTCCCATTTCATCCATGGCCACCTGCATCGCAGAGCCCAACTGAACCACCTGAGATTAAGTACCCCCAGCCCCCCACAGTCCTTGGGTGCACACACCTGAGCCCACGGCAGCAAGCAGTGTCCTCCACTAATAGCCTCCTCTCCCTTCCAAATGAAACCACGACATCTCCTATTGATTATTTTGATGGCCCAGACTGGGAGAGGCAGAACTGTCATGAAATGGATCGGGAGAGCCATTAGCACCGAGTTAACCAGTGTAAGTCTACCCGCAGCTGGCAGTAACTTCGGCTTCCAGCCCTTCATCTTGCTGGAAAACTTGTCCACAAGTGGCATGATGTCCTGTTTCCTCAACCTGAAGACAGAGAGCGGTAGCCCGAGGTATGTGATTGGGAAAGGTTTCCGTTGGCACTGGAAGAACTCGGCCACCATGGAGCTCACTTCCTCCTCACATCGAATGCATGTAGTCCAGCTCTTCTGCAGGTTGATATGCAACCCTGAGGCTTTGCCAAAAAGTTGAAGAATTTCCGAAATCACCCGCAGATCCGTGATTTGTGGCTTGAAGAAGATGACTGCATCGTCAGCAAATATGGACACCCTTGGGATGCCACTGTCCAGCCCCAAGTCAGAAAGCAATCCTTTCTGGAGTGCCCATTGAAGCATCCCGTGAAGAGCATCCATGGCCAGGATAAATAGCGCTGGAGACAGCGAATCGCCTTGACGAACACCTTGACCCAGGGTGAAAGGATCGCTGAGTTCCCCATTGATAATCACGGAAGAAGATGAGGAGCTCAGCAGGCCACAGATCCATGAACACCACCTATCCCCAAAACCCCTGGCTTTGAGGGTCTCCAGCAAAAAACCTCAGGAAAGAGTATCAAAGGCTTTGGAAATATCAATCTTCATGAGGACCGCCTGTTGCTTCTTCGTGTGAAGAGCCCTTGTCGTGTTCCGCACGAATTTAAAATTCTCATGTATACTCCGTTTTCAGACAAAAGCGCTTTGTGCTTGGGATATTAAGGAAGGCAGTAGGGGGCAGCCTGGTAGCCAAGGCCTTGGCAAAGATTTTCGCAGTTCCATGTATCAAGTTGATCGGCCTGAAGTCGCCAAGCTACATCGGGTCCTCATTCTTGGGAAGCAAAGTAACTATGGAAGAGTTAAGGGCCCCGAACGAGTAAAACCGGCCTTCATAGAGAGCTTGCATCAGTACCATGAAGTCTTTCACAATAATCTGCCAACGGCTTTGAAAAAACAGGCCGGAGAACCCATCTGGTCCCAGAGCACAGTCTGCTAGCATGACCTGGATAACCTTCTTGATCTCATCTTCAGTGAACGGTACCTCCAGCCCGTGCACCCACTCCGGAGATAACGGACACAAGTTCATCTCATCCCATCGGAGTGAACAACCCGGAGAAGAGGAGCAGCCCATTCTGGTCCTGAAGAACTCCAGCGCCAGGCTCAACTTCTCCTCCATACTGGTGACAGTGCGCTCCCCATCTTTCAGAAACGGGATAAGACGCCTCCTCCTCCGCCCATTGGCCTTCATGTGGAAATATGTGGAATTAGCATCCCCCTCCTTTAAGTCTCTGACATGAGCATGTTGGCGTAATCTGACCCGTTCCAGAGATGCTAAAGCAAGACACTTCCCTTTCAAGAACCCCTTTAGTCTTCTTTCCTCTGCCGACAGGGCCCTCGGCTCTTGTGCCGTGTCAAGGCGCAGAATCACCTCATTGGCAATCTGAAACTGGATCACCATCGCGCTCTGCTTCTTCTGGCCCCAACTACGGAGTGCTTTGGATGTCCTCTGCAGCTTGATACCGAAAATCTTAGCAGGATCCGAACTGGCCACTTCTTCCTCCCATGCCCGCCTCACCGTGTCATGAAATCCAGGCAGCTTGCACCAAAAGTTCTCAAAACGGAACCGGTGCGCTCTTGGCTGGCCCTCCGCACAAGTTAGCAGAAGCGAACAGTGGTCAGACACATTAGAGCTCAATGGCAGGAGATCACTGATTGGGTAGACCTCCTCCCATGCGTTGTTGAAGAGCACCCGATCGAGCCTAGCCATGACCGAGTGCTCTTGCTTGTTGCTCCACGTGTATTTCCGACCCACTAACGGCATATCATGCAGGCCCAGACTGTTAATAGTATGCCTAAACTTATTAATGATCCGACGGCTCCCTCTTCCTGTGCTGCGTTCCTCCACATTTTTGACAAGGTTGAAGTCCCCATTGACTATCCAGGGGAGGTGAATTTGTTGCCCAATAAGCTCAATTTCCTGCAGGAACCTCACCTTGTCCTCCAAAGTTTGCGGCCCATACACAGAGGTGCACACCCATTCCTTGCCATTCTAAAGAGAAGTGATGTTGCTTGTGATTGAGAATTCTCCTTTGTTTATCACCGAAACCCATAGCAAATCCGATTTCCATGCCACAAGAATGCCCCCCCTGGTGCCCACGGCTGGCAGATACTCAAAGCCATCGAAGCCCGGCCCTAAGGTCTGGCCAACCACTGACACATCCACCACTTCCAATTTAGTTCTTGCAAACAAACAAGCGAAACATTGCAGGATTGCATGAACATCCTAATGGACGCTCGTCGGGCGGGATTATTAAGTCCCCTCACATTCCATACCAAGATGCCTAAAGACATGATGCAAATTGTAGAGACCCGAAAACAGCAGCAGACCCCCCCACTAGGCGCCACACGGCTCGACGGACTCCGGTATCGCGAGACCCGCAAACCCCTCCATTGCAGGCTCGTCAAAATCAGCCCATTCGGGATCGAAGAGGGCAGTTACAGCTCTAATGTGGTGGGGGGCTAGTGGCTTGTCGAACAGCTTCAGATACGCCTCGAGTGCATCCTGTGACAGATGCTGTTCCAGCTTGATCACACCCATGCGGCGGAGCAGCACCGTTTGAGCACGTTGCACCGGACCGATGTTCTTGCCATCATTCATCTTGCTGATTCTGGCGCTCCTGCGTGGCGAGAACCCTGGAGGTAGCGGCTTCCTGCGTCTTGCCGGGGCAGAGGTCGCTGGTCGAGAACCCAGGATGGAAGGGGCCGGAGTGAAGGCCAGACCCTCCCTCAAGGAATCAACAGCCGACTTGGGTCCGAAAGACACACATCCGAGTGAAGAGGGGGCCATTGGAGGCAGCAGCTGATGTGGCCTCAGAGGCACCGTCCGTGGGCGTACGCGCCGGGCTGCCGTCGTCTTCTTCATCCCCAGCGTGCTCTTCCTCCCCAGCATTCTTCGGCTATTCATATATAGCCATGGATAGAGATGTCATTGACCAGATTAGTTATATCAGCTTGTGATGATTGTTTGATTAGCAATGATTGTAAAGGCGTGCACGAATATATTATTTTCCCTGGAGAGCCAGCAAATTAGAAGTTGTAAATGTAGACGTCTATGCATGCCATCCTCATTTTATTTTCGCCATTCATCACGTAACATAATTATACCCGTCCACTCGATGGAAGAGGCAACCCGCTGCAGGCTAATTAAGAGTGACTTAGATTATACTCCCTCCGTTCCAATTTATATTTCGTCATAAATATTCTCATCCACTTGATCGAAGCTGCAGCCGGCTGCATGCTAATATAATTAATATGTGAAGTAGTAGTAAACCAGCAATACTATATCAGAGCGTCTCTATTGAAGTGTAGTCGCTGCAACTGCCGCGACATGAACTCTGCCATTTTGAAGACAGGGAAAAAATCTAGACATGAGCATAACAACATAATTAACACTGTCAAGAAGCACTCTAATATCCCAAACTTATCCAAAACTATACAAGTATATCCATTTAAAAATAACAATAATCTATGTCGGCTACAATTTGAAACAGAGAAATATGAATTTTTATACAGGAACTTATCTGACATCTATTTACAAATTGAGAAATTTGTAACATGTGTGTTTGATCGACGTGGGCTTATCAGTCTTGTGTCTATTAGCCAAGCAGGTTCAGAAACTCTATACTCACTAATTTGCGACAAGTTTTTTTTAAAGGACCAGCATTGGCTGGTGTTTCATTGATTTAAGCAGAGAGCAGTGGAAAAGGGTACAAAGGCGGCGATCCGAAGATCAAGGAGAAAAGAAAAAGGAACGAAGAAGAACAGGGTGCCCTGGGCACTAAACGCTAGCCTATTCTCCAGGCGGATCCCCGAAGGGGCTTTATAAAGATCTAATGCCGCACTGCTGCCAAAGACTAAGATTACGCCTATTTGCGTTTAACGCGTCCCTCTCATTTGCCTCTTTTGTCCTGAAAATTTGCGACAAGTTATAACTCAAAACCAATTCGTCGAGTTGATTCGTGTGAACACCCTCCGGTCACGTGAAATTTGCCGTTTTGGTCCATAGTGCCACGATCTTAAAAATATGTACTCCTATTTTTGACAATCAGTTTCTCTTACAACATTTTCTACAAAATGTAAGAACAAATGGGTAAGTACTTTTCCATACATGTTCATGCAACTGACTCCCACAATTTTTAGTATTTTAAGTATATTATTTGTTAAACTTTTATAAATAGCTGTCTAAGTATATTATTTGTCAAACTTTTATAAATAGCTGCAACCTTGTTCAAAATGACGGTTCTTAGAGGATCAGAAGGGTGATGGACACCCTTTTAGTTACTCCAGTAGCCAACAAGCACAGAGTTTGTTGGAACGTAGACGCACGAAGCGTCCGACTTTAAATTAATAAAGCCACTAGGTAGCATCCAACCGGGTCGAAACTCCACAACCACATAACATTTAGGTTCAGCGGGCTCGCAGTCCTGGCAAAGTAAGATACTAAAGTTCAAGAGGACGCTAAAAGCACATAACCATAAAGATAATAAACGCAAAAGCTCAGTCTGGCGGATCTTGAAGTCTTGCTCTTGCCGTGCATGCTTTGATCTGCACCATGATCTTGTTCATGCGCCCCTCATCACGCTGCTTCCCCAATGGCGCCCAAGCCTGTAGGAAAATATGGCATTTGAAAAAAATCTCAGCTGGGTGAGCAGGGAATTTATGTTCGATAGTAATTTTGTTCCTCACAGTCCAAATGGACCAAAACAGCGCCCCAACGCAGCGCCATACCACACACGCGTTCGCACCCCTCTGTGCGGTTAATAAACAAAGAAGGTCTGAGCTATTTTGCGGGTTCCAATTCTGTTTAAATGTGTCCCTAACCGCGCTCCACGCCAATCTAGCAAGGCAGCCAAGGTTGTCAGAATCGCGATTCTGTTATACGATTCTACGACTTTACGATCCAAACTAACTCCTATGATTCTACGACTTCAGTTCATAGAATCTACGTTTCTACGATCCTGATAGTGAAGATTCTACAATTTGCGATCCTACCATTGGAGCTCCGATCTGATCCAAAATCGCGACTCTGACAACCTTGAAGGCAGCACTTGAAGAAGACATGGTTAGCGTCCTCCCCAAGCCCGCAGATGGCGCATGTCCCGTTCGCCGGCCCGTTGCATTTGGCCACATTGTCCGATGTTGGCAGACGGTTGCGAAACATTTGCCACAAAAAGATCTTGATTTTGAGTGGAATGCCAGCCTTCCACAGCCCCCTGGTCATATCAAGCCCAGTCCCCTCTGTAAGCTTCTCGTATAAGGATTTAACCGAGAATTTATGAGAAGCCGAAAGCTTCCAATCAATCTGATCTTGATCGTGGCTGAGACTCCATCCCTCTAGCTCAGCCACCAAAGCCTCCCAAGCCGCCGCCTCTCCCGCTTCCAGAGGTCTGAAGAAGGAGATCGTCGGGGGGTGCACTCTGAGAGCGTCAGCGACCGTAATGTGTGTGTCTGTGGCAAGCTGGTACAACTGTGTATAGGACTGCCACAGCGGCGTTTGACCCTTCCAGCAATCCAACCAAAACCGCGTGGACTTGCCATTGTTAACTATAAACTGGGCCCCAACCGCAAACGCTGGCCTAACCGCTTGAATGCCATTCCAAAAGGGCGATCCTTTGGGTTTGGCCTTAAAGAGGTTGCCATCCGGGAAATACTTGGCCAGAGAATATCAGCCCAGAGACCCTTCTCGTTTTGGGCAAGGCGCCACCACCATTTGGTAAGGAGAGCAACGTTCATCAGCTTTGAATTCGTGATCCCCAGACCACCGAACTTCTTAGGGCGACAGACCGTAGCCCATTTAACCATATGGTATTTGCGCTTTGTCCCAGTTCCTTCCCAAAAGAACCGGGCGCGAGGCGTGTCAAGCTTGGCATGCACTCCATCTGCTAGGAGGAACATACCCATCGTAAAGATAGGCAAGGAGGATAAGCTAGAATTGGTCAAAATCAGCCTAGCAGCAGAGGACATGAACCGACCTCTCCAAGGACTAACCCGGTTCACCACTTTGCCGTAAAGTGGCGCCCAGTCGGCAATCGTCAAGTTTTTGTGGTTTATCGGTAGTCCCAAGTATTTGATCGGAAAATTCCCAATCCTACAATTGAGCAAGTTTGCGATTCTCCGGCCTTCACGATCATCCATCCCTATGGTGATCACTTCGCTTTTGAGAAAATTAATCTTTAGAGCCGAAAGAATCTCAAAAGCAATCAAAAGCAACTTAATTGTTGCTATGCTATGGTCGTCTGGCTCGAAAAGCAGCATCATGTCATCCGCATATTGCAGATGGGTCACGCCGCCGGGGATGAGGTGGGAGATCAACCCTTTGATGTGCCCCGCAGCCCTGGCTTTGCTGATCAAGGCCGCCAAAGCGTCCGCAACGAAGTTGAAGATCAAAGGAGAACTAGGGTCTCCCTGGCTAAGGCCGCGTTTGTTGCGAAAGAATTTGCCCATTACACCATTGATGGTCACGGCCGTGTGACCACTACTAACCAGGTGCATGATACGGTGGACAAAGCCCACATCAAAACCCTTTTTGATGAGGACCTGTCGCACGAACTCCCAGTTCACGCGATCGTACGCTTTTTCGAAATCTAACTTAAGGAGAACACCTCTAGACTTGGTACGTTTGAGCTCATGAACGATTTCGAGAAGCGCTAACGGCCCTTCAAGAATATTACGCTGTTTGAGGAAACCCGATTGGCTAGGACTAATCACTCGTTGAGCGACAGGCGCCAAGCGGGAGGCGTAGGCTTTTGCACAAATCTTGAAAGGGACATTAATCAGAGTGATAGGCCGGAACTGCTTAATGTCGTCGGCCCCTTTAACCTTAGGATTCAGACTAATAGCCCCGTAGTTGAGACGAGATAGGTCAACGGTACCTAGCGCAAAGCCATTCACTAAGTCGTAGAAAAGATCTTTGAGCTTAGTCCAGAACTTCTTGAAGAATTCCACCGACCACCCATCCGGACCGGGTGCCGTGCCTGTTTTCATATCGTGCACAGCACGGTCTATTTCCTCCGGAAGGAAAGAGAGGATGAGCCCATCGTTCTCCTCCTGAGAGACCCGATCAGCAGGGTCCCAAAGGTCGTCCCGGAGGCATAGAGTTTTCTCCTCGGCCATTCCCAACAGCCCGATGAAGAACTCATAGATGTGAGCTACGATGAGCTCGTTGGAGAGTAAGAGCCCTTGATCGGATTGAAGTCTAAGGATCGTACTTTTACGTTTTCTACCGTTAGTGTAAGCATGGAAATAGCCGGTATTAGCGTCACCTTTGGTGACCCACTTGATCCCGCCCCTGCGGCGCCAGTACTCCTCTTCGGCCCGGAGTATGGCAAGGACTTGGCGTTCCAAGTCGTAACGAGCGGCCCATTCACTCTCCGAGAAGGGCTGCCGGTCAGCCTCCAAGTCTAACGCGGCAATTGCCTCAACAATTTGGGCCCGCTCTCGCTTGGATTCGCTGCTGTGGTTAGCCCCCCAACCACGCAGGAAAGCCCTGAGTTTGCTTGCCGCCAAGTTCCAGCGCTCTGCCGGTCCCCGTTGCGGCCCAAGCTGGTGGCAGATCGTGTCCCAACGATCCAACACCATCTGAGCAAACCCCTCGGACTCAAACCAAGCCGTTTCGAAATAGAATCGGGGGCTTCGACTAATATATTCCTCCCCTGAAGAGAATATCAAAGGAACATGGTCCGAGCCGATTCTAGTTTCAGCCACCAGGTTGCATAAGGGAAATAGAACCTCCCATTCGGGGGTAAAAAATACCCTATCCAACACGCTCCGGACCGGGCACAACTGCTTGTTAGTCCAAGTGTATCTCGCACCGGTCCGAGCGGCCTCACGCAACGCCGATGCCGCTATGGCCGCATTGAACATGGACACCCGAGTCCAGTCAATGTTGGAGTTGTTCTTGTCCGCACCCGAGCGAATAAGATTGAAGTCCCCACCAACCACCAGGGGCAAATTGCTAGCTCGCTTGGTCCCTACCAAGTTAGTCAGTTCCTGAAGGAAAATAGCCGAGCGTGAGTGATCTGCCGGCCCATAAACGCACACCACTACCCACGAAAGGCCCAAGACGCGGTGACTAATAGTAGCAGAAAGAAAAAATTCACCAACATCCCATTGCAATACATTACAGATATCATTATTACATCCCATTAAGATACCACCCGAGTGGCCCGCAGAGGGCAACCAGTGCCAAGAGAAACGCTGTAAGGGATCGAAAGCCAGAAGATCACGGAACGAGAAGTCAGCTTTGATCGTTTCCTGAGGGGCTACGACGTCAATCCTCTCTCTGGCAATGTAGTCCTTGAGTTGTGTACACCGCCCCCGTGGCCACAACCCCGAATGTTCCAAAAAAGATAACGCATTTTGAATGATACGATTGCGCAGGCGCACCCCCCTGGATGTCACCGCTTTCGCCACGCGCTTCCTAGCCGGCATCCGACTGGAAGAAGGAAAATCAGAGACCTCCCTACCCTCTGTCTCCTCCTCGGGCACTACCTCGCTGCCGTCCGCACCCGGCACGCTGGCGCGCTGGATCTGTTCGTCCCCACGAGCAGCCGCAGCCGCCAGCATGGCATGCGCTTCTTCCCGAGCACGAACCATAGAGATGATCTCGCTACAAGGGTCACTAATCGCCACGCCACTATCATCCAGAATGCTAGCAAGCTGTTCATCCGTAAAAGCATTCAAGATACGGTAAGATGGTAGGGGATTACCTGTAACCTCCAGGTTCTTGTCGGCGAGCCGCAGTTTTGCACTTTCCAACGACGTCAATTCTCCCAGCTTGGCCTTGGCGCGGGCGCTGGGGGCCCGCGGTGTCACCGGAGTTGCCTTGGAGCGTCTTGCCTTGCTGCCCACGTCTGCCTTGCCCAACGCCTCCCCCAGCTCGCCACCCAGCGTCGCCACCGCCACCGTCGACACTGTCTTGGGGGCCGGCTTCCGCCCCGCCGTCTTCTTAGCCTGTCGTCCCGCACTGTTGGAACCCCGCTTGTTGGCAGGGGTCACGTCAATGTTGGTCCCCGGCTCCACAGGAAGGGAAGACAACGGGTCCGCAACCACAATGGCCCCAGCCACCTCTTGAGTTTTCGTCTGTGCCCTTGCCAGGGCCGGGATGTTCGATCCATACTCGTCAAAGGAAAGCGTCAGGGATCTGGCCAGGGGTGGCACACTCACCGCCGTGTCCTGGGTCGCCAAACCCAAGGCTCCCAAATCAGTGGACGCCGCTCCCAGCTTGTCCCAAGTCTCCGTGTCAATAGAGTAGTCATGTTGGCTGTCATTCCCTTCTTCGCCCGCCTCCTGCATCTTGGTGTCGCCATCAGGGGCCTTGGCGAGCGCCCGGTCCTCTCCCTGAGGTTCCTTACCAGGGGCGGCCCCTTTAGGCGGAGCGCTACCCGATGGCCGAGCTCCACCGTGACCAGCAGAGTCTTTTAGCGGGGGGTTGGGAGGTTCAGAACCATTCATCACACGTTCTCCCCCACGCTTGGGCAGAACCTCACGCTCCACTTTGATCTGGTACCCTTCATGATTGAACCACACTTCCACAAATCCATTCAGTTTCTCCGGAGCCTTGCAAGCTAACTTCATCCTCACAGGCCCCAACCTGATAAGGGACAATTCATCCACCACTATCGGGCGGCCAAGCATCCGGAACCCTTCCCTGATGCGGTCCTCATGCCTGTGTTTCTTTGGAATGCCGTGCAACCGGACCCAAGTCTCTGGCATGGCCATTGGCTGCACCTCCTCGTGGAGCATATCCCGAACCGATGCCGTGATGTCATTGATTGACAGAAAGAGTTTCCCACTCGTCTTTGCCATGTGAAGAAGATCTGCAGAAGGGAAAACCACCAAGAAATCATTGTCGCCCACCTGTGTCACTTGCCAATCCCAAGATCCGGTCACCATGTGTTGTAGTTCCTGCTTGAGGATGCGGAGATTGAGCCGCCCTGGCTCAGCCGATAAGATGGCCGCATTCTCGATCCGTGCATCCACTGGCAGCTCACCCTCGGCCTCCTCGTCGAACTCCAAGCAGAAGAAACCCTCACCGGTGATAGCGCTCCCCATGATCTACAATTGCAGCTGCCGACCCCTCGTCGGGCAGTGCGCAGACGCATGTCCCTCCTCCTTGCACAGCACACAGAGGGGAGGGAACTTGCACTTGGACTGATAGTGCCCGAGGCGGCCGCATTTGAAGCACTCCACATCGGGCACTTCCTCCACCGGAATGGGTTCCTCCGCCGTGCCCTTGGAGGAGGAGGGGAAGGTAACTGCCAGTGGATCTGCAGCCGCCCGCTGCTTCTGAGCCAGCGGGTCTCCATGGCCCCCACCACAGAAAGGGTGCGCCTCCGGCTTCTTCTCGAGCTCTCGCCGTCGTTGACTGACCTTCTTCTTCTTCCGTCTTTCCTGCTGCTGAATCCACCACGGGGGAGGAGGACCCCAATCCCCCTCGCGCCCGCCCTGGTCGCGGGATCCGCCGCGCTCGGCCCTGGCCTCCCGACCATCCGACCGCTCCTGCATCGCCCGCTTAGCCTTGTCTCGCAGCTCGCGCTCACGACGCCACTCCGCCTTCGGATCCGAGATCTCCATGGGGCGCTTATCCGCGCGCCAATCTCCCATCACCACCGCCGCGAAGGATCTGTGGAGAGGGGGAGGGGGGAGTGAGATCTGGAGTGTGCGGGCGGAGTGAGCGAGGCGCCGCACCTCACTTGCAGTGGCTGGAAACCCGAAATGAGGGTCCAGGCAGCCGCGTCTCAGCCAAATATAGCCAGAGACCGGGCGCAAGGCAGGCCACGGCGCAACGGGCCTTGGGGGCCCATGCGGAGACAGAATTGGGTCCAACTCCTGTCCCGACCCGGCAGACACGCCCGACCCTCTGTCAGTCGCGCCCACCGGCCCAGGCCCAACAGCGCACGGCCCACCCGCACCAACCCTAGGCAACGGCGGGGACCGCGGTCTCGCCCGACCCACCGCCGCCGGGGACGAAGGGGCAGGTAGGCACGGCCAGTCCTCCCTAGACGGCACCGCCTTGTCCACCACCAAGCTCTCCGCCGCCATGGATCTGATGAGACGAGCCGTGTCGGTCGCATCCCCCTCGCCGGCGGCCACACACCGAGCCGACGTGGGTTGCCAAATGCGCAGCGTCGTGGACCTGGGTCCGCGCCCTCCCGGCGCAAATCGCCGCCTGCGTTCGGCGCCCAGGCCTCGCACGTCCGCCGCGAAGGCCACGAAGTCCCCAATTGACGGGCCCGCCGGCACCACGCGCATCTGCTCCGCGAGCTCGTCCCCGTCTTCGTCATCTTCAGAAGACTCCGCCGACAGCGCCCAAAAACGGTTGTGGCAGGTCTCAACCCCCGCCGGCGACGCCCCAGCACGCGCCGCCGGCGAGCGCACCTGGGGGGACCCCACCCCGCGGCTCACCAAGGTCCACCCCGCCGGGGCAGCCCCGCCCGCAGGCCTCACCGGCGAGGGCACGCGGTCGCCAGCGCAGTCGCCAGTCCGTACACCTGACGGTTCACTCATTTTCAGACCCCCCCTCATATCGCCCCGGAGCCCCAGCACAGAGTTTGTCATCTCATACTTTTTTTATTTACAAAAGAAGATACACATTTGATCATCTCACCTTTAGGTTTTTAAGTACTTTTCCAGATATATCTTTTTCAGTTTTTTTAGATATATCTTTGCTGCGACTTGTCGTATGAATAAATTTTCTAGGGATCTACTCGGCCTTACTAGTCTAGTGACTTTTTCCCGAAAAGTAGGTTGAAAGCTCCTGCCTTTGTATTGATGCACATAGTCATTTTTATTAAAGGTGATGCAAAACAATAAGGCCAAAGGCATCAATTGTGACTTGTCTACCCTAATTAGGTGACTTGAATATCCTGGATAAGACAGGCACGCCAGCTATAGGCAGTCTAGTGATCACAAGATAAGAAAGCGAAGAGCGAGAGATGGAAAAAAGGAAGAGAGGTTAGGCAGGTCGATCACCACGAGCATGGAGATAGTCCAGTCCAACACATATGTTCGCAGATACGCTGCCAGCTGCCATGCATGCAAAGTGTTGTTAAGACGTTTTAGATCACTTGAGAGAGCAGTACTTTGCAGGTCGATCCTATGCTAGCTGCTTAGCTTAAGTGAATTTGCTACATGTAAAACGCTCCTGTAAACACCCTACACACACCTAGCTAAGCTTATCTTGACTTTAGTGACGCGTCATATTCATGGCAGATGATCCCGTTCCCTGTTCTCGTGGACGGAGAAATCAGTAGCATCGGGTATGTACGGCAAGAAAAACTAATCAGGGGGTCGTCGTAGTGCATTTTGCTAAGTGTGTGTCGTGTCATTTTGGACGAACAACCA